>NC_057813.1:198049811-198311926 GCF_018294505.1 Triticum aestivum
ATATTTTCAAATATATGACTAAGATTTTTTCTCTCACAAATATATATGAAAAAATGTTGGCAAATGTAAAATCTGTCTGTAAAAAGTAGGCTTAAAAATGGACATTTCTTTTACATGCAGGTTATACAATTTTCTTATACATTAGAAATTTTTTAATACACATTTAGCTTTTTTCTAATGCGTGATAAACATTTTTTAAATTTTATATATAAATTTACTTTTATAATTGATATATTCAGAACATTTTGAAATACGAGGAAAAAAATGAAAAATAAAACAATGCAAAAATATATTTAAAAGAAGGGAACTAGAAAAAGCACTGAAGGCCTGTCCGCGTAGGGCTGTGCCAATCAGGCGTCTGCTTGAACCGCTTCACTAAACGGGCGCCTGATACTATAGCTTTCCTTGTTGTTTTGGGAAGGTTCTGTTAACTTCGGACCGGTTTCAAAACTTCTCGTATGATTCCCCCCCCCCCCCCCCCCTTCTATGTTTTTATCGGTTTTATTTTAGTTTTTCGTTTTACGTTTTTTCTGCATTCCTTTTTCAAATACATGCTGACCTTTTCAATGCGTGTATTACATTTTACGTATACATGCATAACATTTTTTCAATACATGTTGAAAAGTTTCCAAATACACGATGAGCATTTTTTCCAAATAGATGCTTGAACTTTTTCTGAATACGTTTTAAAAATTTGAAATAAAAATTGAAGAAATTATTAATGGAACGAAACATTTTAGTTTGTATAATATTTTTCCAAGTCACAAACATATTTTTGAATTGCATGAACATTTTTAAAAATTTCACGAACCTTTTTTAATGTTAGGAACTTTTTTAATTATGAAAACATGTTCTTGTATTGTTAAAACATTTCTGAAAAAATGTCGCAGATTTTTTTAAACGTTTGAACATTTGTTTAAGTGTCACAAACATTCTTTTTAATGCTACGGGACATCCTTTGAAATTAAACGAACATTTTTTACATTTGATAACAAACAAGGTACCGCAAATATTTTATTTGAAACCTACGAACATTTTTTTAAACGCGATGGACATTTATTTAATGTTATCAATATTTTCTAATGTTGTGCGAACATTTTTTTTACATTACATACACATTTTAAAATAGGTGGTGAATATTTTAAATTTTGAGTAAATAAAAATTTGAAGTATAAATAAAAGTAAAAAGACGCATACGTAACTTCCTACTGGGCCAGCCCATTTAGAGGGTTCCTGCACACGATACATGCTTTTGTATTGCCGCAGGCAAGACAAAGTCGCACCCTTGAAGTAATGCGCAGTAATGCGCCTTGGTGTAACCCTCCACCTATGTGTTGCCTGGCTAAGCAATATTGTGCAATCTGCTAGGGGAAAGAGGAGGCTCATAGAGCTTTTTTTTCCAGGGCCACTTACATTCTTGCCCATAGTTAAAATCTACCCGTGGGTTCTGACCTTACTTTTTGACTCTTGGTTTATTCCTTATATTTGTCTCACAGGTCGCTCGAATGCCCTTCCATCATGGCTCCATGTGGTGGATGCCGTTTAACCATGTTTAACCGAGAGGGGCCATCATTTTGGACACTTGCCTCTAGTGGCGGGGGTGAAGACCGTATGGTAGAAAAAAATGTATTTGGTTGTCACTTATAGGTGGGACCATATCGGCGAGGAATACAAGGATATTTGTACATCTTTACGTTTATTAGTGATTAGCGGGCAAGTTGAAGGGCGAACACAAAAGGTATCTTATGTTATCTGTTTCTAAACAAGAGTAAAAATGAGTGTAAAAACCACTCATCAACGGTGCATGCCAAGGCCATCATGTGCTATATCGCATAAGATGAGCGTCATGCCGTCGAGGAGCACATGGTAACCAATGAGGCGGCCTTGGCCGACAACGAGGAGGAGGATAACCAGGATTTGGTTCAATTATGTTTGTTGTGTGTTGTTATCTATAATTTCAGTTTCTTCGAGCATGTTTTTAGTTTTATTAGTCAACTAGGAGGAGTTTTATGTACTTAAATCAATCCAATCTATCCAACTCTATTATGTAGTAATGTTTCAATATCTTGTTTTAAATCTCTTGAAATTGATCCTATCTATCCAACTATGTCAATGTATTCAAACCTCAAGAATGACAATTGTTGCAAATGAAAAATGAGACATGTCAAGTAATAGGACAATCACATTCATATTAAATTGAACATCACCAAGTTCATTCAAAATGATCACATTTAGCAAACTGAATAGATCCTCCTACTGATTGCATTACATTGCTACTGCTTCTCAGCCTTAATACATTAAAGTGGCAGACATAACCCTGCTACCGCAAACATAATGGCACACAAGTCAAAAAACATGAAAATGACAAACAATAACAGCCTATCTCTACACATCATCTGATCCTTGTTAATCTCCGTGATCATCTTGTTCTCCACTATGCCCTATCCTTATGAGCCTGCTTCTACGCCTCCTTCTCTTTATTTATTTTTTCAGCATCATGTTCCACCTTCCCAACTCACAAATGACAATCCTTGCCCTCCAATCCCATTATGGGTCAGTTCACTTCAAATATGCATAAGCTCTAGAATCATGTATATGTCAACAACCCATTACTCTGTTATGAATTGCATGCTGTAAGTGAGAGTGCTAATATACCTCATATTGGCACCCCAAAAGCCTTATGCCTAGGTCGCCCTTGTCTTTTGTCCACACAACGAGCAAGGTCAAGCATGTGACCACACTTCCGTGTATTGCCCTCAACTCTATTGAACTGGGCATCGAACTCATACTATGGTAGCCCATTGTCAAATTTTGGCAACTCGTCCTCCTGAAAAATCAAATCTTTCTTCTTCAGCTGTGAGTGCCCATGCATATATGAGTAAGAAAGTTTGAGCATTGAGAGCTTGGAAGGTAATCTTCAACCTCCAATAGAAACAGGCGTCACCTTCCATTGCCGCTCCTCGAGCTTTTATCCGTTAGCACCGCGCATATCACCATAGAGCAGAGAGACAACAGGGAGAGAGATGTCAGCACCGTCAGCCTGCTATTTGGTTACGGCTCGCCGATAGTGGGCCACATAAGAACCTGTACACAACAACGATGAACTTTCATTTTTGACGATACGACAACAGAGAACTAGCATCATATTTGAACGTTAACACAAGTTTATGCACTCAAACTATGTATTTTACAAGTTTTAGCCATACTATTAATGGGGACTTGGTGGTCGTATGTCCGTTGGTGAAGCCTCCACTCCTCCACGTCTTGTATTAACTAAATCAAATCAAACCATTTTACAGCATCCTCATTAATGGGCGTAAACTGATATCATTAAATCAATTAAATCAAATCATTCTAGCTGTATGTCGGACATGATCAATCAAACCAAATCAAATCTTTTGCATTAACTCAATCAAATCAATTCAAATCACTTACATTAAAACAAGACGGCTTTATGATACATGTCAAACATGATTAATGTTGACCATGAGAAGATACATCGTTACAACACATTCATGCTGGGCACAAAACCTGATACCTAAAGCCTGAACCCGAAAAACTTAAACCCGAGCACATTCTCAGGTAGCAGTTTTGAAAACCCGAATTATATTCAGAAATTTCAGGTTTACAGTTTACACTCACGGAATCCAAACTACCCAAAGTAATAGGAGCCTAGTAAAAAAAATCTTCCAAAGACTCAAATGGCCAGCCAAGCCAAAATCCCTTAGGGCATCTCCAAGGCGGACCCGCAAACCGCTCGCATCCGTTCGGTCCACGCTGTCTGGACCGCTGAAGCCATCCAATGTGAGTTTGTTGAAAGAACATGCGGTGGCCCCATGTTTGTTTTTGGTAATTGATGCCAATCTCTATGGACTAATGGTTTCCCTAAGTTATATTTGAAGGGTTTGTCCATAGGTTTTTTCTTGAAGCCCATTTTTTGGTTTCAAGGAGTTTATGAGATGACCAAGGTGCTATTCAAGGAATTATCCAAAAATTGATCATGTAGAAGACATGATACAAGGTTGATCAAGACTAAGTCAAAGAGTGGATCAAGTTGATCAACACACAAAGCGTACAAGATGTACTAAGAAGAATCAAGTGATCCCATGGTATAGTAAGCATTATCCATTACACTTTGTGTACTAACACATGGTCTACATGAGAGTTGTTTGTGGGGTTAGATATGTTTACATGGGTTTGCATCAAGAGGAAGATCTCATACAACCCATGGAGGATGACATCAAGTGGTGATCGTCATCAAGTTTGTGGTGTGCAAGTTCAAGTGGAGCATCACGAAGAGATCATGCTTGAAGCTTGCCGTACATTGTGGTGACAATGGACTTGTGAGGATGTGTCAAAGAGTGGCTCACCCATAATGGAGTATGGGCGAGCAATCTACTAGTCCTCACCGAGCCAACGCAATCAAGAAAGGTGATCCAACTTGAGGAAGTCAAGATCGTCATCATCTAGCTCAAGTGGACTATGTGCAAGGCAAAGGTTTTCCCTTGATAGGTTTTCTATTTTACCATTCGCATGGTGGTAGTTGGGAGACTGAGGATCGGTTACCATACTATCAAGGGGGTCTCTCAAGTAAGTAGCTTGGTCGTATCGTTCGTAGAGAGCTCAAACCATTGCATCCTTGCATCTTTTTTCTTGGTTCTTGTTTAGTTTTTATCTATGTGAGTTTTAGAGCTTTTGGTCATCTTCATGACAAGCTCAAGTTCATCAAAAACGGAGTTCACGTATGCATCTTCTATGATGTTTTCGATGTTGGAGTTTTTGCCGATTCTTCACCGATAGAGGTTTCACTCCTCTATATATTAGGCATACTCCCCTTGCCTCTTATTACTATAACCATTCGTTGTTTGGATAATACTCGTCGTCATCTATTCAACAACCTTTAGTTTTCTCAATTCGCAGGTCATATGCAATAGTTGTAGCAGTTTCAATATTGGACCATCTTTTTGTTTTGCTTGGGCGTTTTTTTAGCTCTAAGCGGTTGTAGAGTGGCAGTAGCGGTAGTACCGCTTACTACCGGCCTGCTACTTCCGCTGCTTATATTTATGCATCTGGAACTCGTCACAAATTTCACAGTAGTAGAGCGGTAGTAGCGAGCGGTAGTACCTCTTATAAGCGGTAGTACCTCTCCCCCAAACAGTACTACCTCTCAAGCGGTACTACCTCTCCCCCGAGCGGTACTACCTCTCTGGCAGATGTACAACTTATGTTTTTTTGTCTCGTTGGGCCGTTTTGACTGTGCTAAGCGGTAGTACCGCTCCCCCAAGCAGTACTACCGCTTGAGCACGACTTGTGGGCATAATGGTTGGATTCGGGGTGCCTATTTTAAGGGGGTCTTCTTCCCCAATAGACCTGATATTTCTAGATCGTGTTCGTCCCCTATTGTTGACCTTCTTCGAGCTTGCTATCTCTCAATCCCTCCTTGGATTCTTGCTAGTTCGGGGGGGGGGGGAGGAGATCTAGATCCACATTTCCACCAATCACTTTCTCCTCTATGTGAGGGGAACCCCTTGGATCTAGATCTTGGAGTTCTTAGTGTTCTCCTTCTTGTTCTTCCTCTCATTTTACTCCATAGTTTCCATTGCTTTGGTGGGATTTGGGAGTGAGTGACTTGGGAACTCTGTGTGCCCTTGCCATTGCATTAGTTGCATCGGTTTGAGTTCTCCACGGTGATACGTGGAAGTGAAGTTGAGAAGCTTATTACTCTTGGGTGCTTGGTACCCTAGAGCTTGTTCCTCTTGGGTTCTTGGGTGCCCTAGACGGTTTGAGATGCTTTGGAGCTCAATCATTGTGGTGTAAAGCTCTGGGCAAGCGTCAAGGTCTCCAATTAGGTTTTTGGAGATTGCACCGAGCAATTTGTACGGGTTTTGGTGACCGCCCTCAAGGGTTGACAAAGTTTACGGGTTCGGTGAACGCCCCCAAGGGTCTGCATTTGTACGGGTTCGGTGACTGCCCTTAAGGGTCCTTAGTGGAATCACGGCATCTTGCATTGTGCAAGGGCATGAGGAGATTATGGTGGCCATAGTGGCTTCTTGGGGAGCATTGTGCCTCCACACCGCTCTTACCCGAGCCCTTTACTTATGCACTTTACTTTATGATAGACGTATTGTTTCTTGATATATATCTTGCTATCACTTAGTTGTTTATCTTGTTTAGCATAAGTTGTTGGTGTTCATAGGTGAGCCTAGTTGTTTTAGGTTTTGTGCTTGATAAATTAATCGTTAGGTTTATTCCGCATTTGTTCAAGCCTAAACTGTAATTATTTTAAAGCGCCTATTCACCCCCCCATAGGCGACATACACGATCTTTCAATTGGTATGAGAGCCGGGTTTTTCTTTGCTAGGCTTAACCACCTAGAGAGTAAATATGTCGACTAGGGGATTAGGATTCTCTGACACTCTCAGTTTTGATGGCACAAATTTTGATGTTTGGGTTATTCGCATGCTTAGGGTCATGGACCCAAATTTAGAGTGAATTGTATATATGGGTTTTTCTCCTACCAAGGATCCTCAAAGGTTATCTCTAGAGGATGAGAAAAACTCTTATCTCAATGCTCAAGCTTCTAATGTGATTTTCGATGTTTTGAGCAATGTAGTTATATTTCAACTCATGTCGTTCCGGGATGCTCATGAGTTATGGACAAAGCTTCAAGATAAATATGGTGTGTCCAAGATTTGTGGGGTTGATTGTTCTCCCTCCACCTCTAGCTGTGTTGTCTTCTCAACTTCTTCTACTTCACCTACATGTGGATTGCCACAAGGTAATGATATGGTGAGTAGTGTTGGTCATTGCAATGATGATAGTAGGCTTATTGTTGATGATCCCTCGTCACTATCTTATTACAATGCTCCTTCTTTGGACTTCAACACTTCGAGCACTCCAATTGTTTCACATGCTTGTGTTGATAGTCCTTGCATATCATGTGTAAATTGCTTGACTAAATATCATGATGATATGCTTGCTATATCTTGTTGCCATGATAAAAATGCCTCTATTTCCTCTAGCTATTATGCTAACAATGTAGAGGAAAACCAATGGGCCATGGAACAAGATATGGTCTTGAATGGTACCTCAAGGGATCCTACATCATCATCTATTGTTTCTCACTTTTTCCTTATGGCCAAGGCTTCAAAGGTATCTCCCACTTTGAATCCCAATATATCTTGTGATGATGATGTTGATGACAATGAGAATGAGGATAATGATGAGGAGAATGATAATGTTGCTTCCTTAAAAATTAAGGGGGAAATGATTTTTAAAGATCTTTATAAAAATGAAATTGCTCGTTCCAACTTCATGGAAATCATGTCTATTGACATTGAGGGAAAGAAAAACATTGAGGAGTTGGAATCTCATCTTGAGGAGCGTGAGGTCACCATTGATAAAATGGAAGGTCATGACTGTGATTACGCTAATGAGATCGCGGACCTCTCTCAAGCTCTTGAACTTGAACAAACCACCAAGGAATCTCTTGAGGAGACTTTTGCTCTAGAATTGTCTAGAGTGAAGGAGTCTCATGATAGAGCTCTTGAGGTGGCCAATGATTTCGAAACTAAAAATGAGAAGCTTGAAGTTGCACATGCTAAACTCCTTGAGGACTTTGGGCACCTCAAAAATGGCTCAAGGGTCATTAAGAGGGAGCTCATCGGACTCACCAAGTCTCATGCACAACTTAAAGCTTCATATTCAAAAGAGCTTGCCAAGTTTCCTTATCCTCTTGTTGTTACTGATGATGCTTGTGATACTAACTCTATTTCTTGTGAAGCATCCATTTTGAAGGAGAATGTTGAGCTAAGGGCTCAACTTGAGTTACTATCTAGCAATTATGGGAAATTGGAAGAAAGTCATGAAAAGCTTTCTAGCTCTCATGGTCGTCGTCTAGTATCCTATAATGTGCTTAAGATAGCTCATGAGGCTATGATTACTAAGGTAACATCTAGTGAGTCTCATGAGGATACTAACACTACTACGAGTCAAAATGCTATCTTGCCACATGATAGTCCTCGTAATTCATCTACTCATAGTATTGCTACTTCTTGCGATGAATTACTTTCCTTGCCTTGTTGCTCTAATGATGAAGCTTATACTTCCTCTAGTACTTGTTTTGATACTAACCATGTAGAGTAAATCAATGAGCTCAAGGCCCAAGTCACTTCCTTGAAGAAAGACTTGGAAAAGAGTCATCTAGGGAAGTCCACACTCAACAATATCTTGAGTGTGCAAAAATCCCCCAATGACAAAGGTGGACTTGGATTGAAATCAAAAAATAAGAAGAAGTCCAAGATCAACAAGAAGAAGGGCCAAAAACAAGTCAAGAATTCGGCCAAGATTAAGTGCAAAATTGAAGGGCATCATGCTAGATATTGCCCATTGAAGAAGAAGGCCATTAGTGACAAGCAACAAGGGAAGCGGCCACAAGTTGATTCTCATTCTCAACCTCAAGTGGAAGAAAGGCCTCTTCCCAAGAAGACTCAAGCTAATGCTTCTCAAGTTGAGAAATCAAGTGAGAAGAAAATAAAGAGTAGACGTCGCTACTTATGTCGTTAGAAAGGTCACGTCGCTTCTTCATGCATGAAAGGTACCTTATCCAACCCTATTCTAATTGATGATATATATTCTCTTATGAAGGATAAGGTTGGCAATGTGTTTGCCAAATTTGTTGGTACTCAAATTGGTGTCAAGAAAAGGACCAATTGGGTAGCCAAGCCTATTGTGACTAACCTCTTAGGACCTGATACATCTCCAATGTATCTATAATTTATGAAGTATTCATACCATGTTTACAACAATTTTATATCGCTTTGGTATGATTTGAATGGAACTAACCCAGACTGACGCTGTCTTCAGCAGAACTACCTTGGTGGTGTTTTTTGTGCAGAAATAAAAGTTCTCCAAATGTAACAAAACTTATTGACGATTTTTTTGGAACAAAAGATGCACTAGAAGCTTTTGTGGGGGGCTAGAAGGTGAAGGAGGTGAGCACAATCCACCAGGGCATGCCAAGTGCGTTGCCCATGTGTTGTGTCTTGTGGGCCCCTCGAAGACCATCTTCACGTGAAACCAACGCCAAAAAATCCTATAAATAGAGAAACCACCAGAAATAACCCTAGATCGGAAGTTCTGTCGCCGCAAGCCTTGATACGTCTCCAACGTATCTATAAATTTTGATTGTTCCATGCTATTATATTATATGTTTTGGAGGTTTTATATGCATTAATATGCTATTTTATATTATTTTTGGGACTAACCTATTAACCTAGAGCCCAATGCCAGTTTCAATTTTTTCCTCTTGTTTTTGAGTTTTACAGAAAAGGAATATCAAAGGGAGCTCAAACGGAATAAAACTTTCACGATGATTTTTCTTGGACCAAAAGACATCTAGAGGACTTGGAGAGGGGGCTAGAAGGTTCCCGAGGAGGCCACAAGCCTGCCAGGCGCGCCCTGTGGGCTTGTGGGCCCCTCAGAGGTGTTTCAACCCTAATCTCTGCACTATAAATTCCCAACTATTCCCAAACCATCAGAGGCATCCACCGAAATACTTTTCCGCCGCTGCAAGTCTCTGTTCCCGTGAGATCCCATGTTGGGGCCTTTTCCGATGATCTGCCGGAGGGGGATTCGATCACAGAGGGCCTCCACATCAACCTTATTGCCCTTCCGATGATGCATGAGTAGTTTACCACAGACCTATGGGTCCATAGCTAGATGGCTTCTTCTCTTTCTTTGATCTTCAATACAATGTTCTCCTCGATGTTCTTGGAGATCTATTCGATGTAACACTTTTTTGCGTGCATTTGTTGAGATCCGATGAATTGTGGATTTATGATCAGTTTATCTATAAATATTATTTGAGTCTTCTCTGAAAGCTTTTATGCATGATTAAGATATCTTTGTATTTCTCTTCGAACTATTGGTTTGGTTTGGCCAACTAGATTGGCTTTTCTTGCAATGAGAGAGGTGCTTAGTTTTGGGTTCAATCTTGCGGTGTCCTCACCCAGTGACATAGTAGGGGTAGCGAGGCACATATTGTACTGTTGCCATCAAGGATAAAAAGATTGGGTTTATATCATATTACTAGAGTTTATCCCTCTACATCATGTCATCTTACTTAAGGTGTTACTCCGTTCTTATGAACTTAATACTCTAGCTGCATGCTGGATAGCGGTCGATGTGTGGAGTAATAGTAGTAGATGCATAATCGTTTCGATCTACTTGAAACGGACATGATGCCTATATTCATGATCATTGCCTTAGATATCGTCATAACTATACGCTTTTCTATCAATTGCTCAACAGTAATTTGTTCACCCACTGTATGCTATCTTCAAGAGAGAAGCCTATAGTGAAAACTATGCCCCCCGGGTCTATTTTCCATAATATATTTTCAGATCTATAAACCCAAAAAACCAAAAAAATACCTTGCCGCACTTTATTTATATTTACTTTAGTTTGTCTTTTTATTTGTCTTTTATACTTATCTCTATTGATCTCACTCTTGTTCGAGACCGTGAAGGGATTGACAACCCCTTTTTTGCGTTGAGTGCAAATGTTTGTTAGTTTGTGCAGGTGCATAGATTGGAGACTTGCTTGTGCCTCCTACTGGATTGATACCTTGGTTCTTAAATGAGGGAAATACTTATCTATACTTTGCTGCATCACCCTTTCCTCTTTAAGGGAAAAATCAACACAAGCTCAAGAAGTAGCAGGAAGAATTTCTGGCGCCGTTGCCGGGGAGGTTCTACATCAAGCCTACCAAGTACCCATCATAAACTCTCATCTCTTGCATTACATTATTTGCCATTTTCCTCTCGTTTTCCTCTCCCCCACTTCTAAAATGTTTTCAGAAAAATACCCATAATATTTGCCTTTTTATTTGCCCTTCTTTCGTTCGTCTTATCATTTGCTTTTCGTTTGCTTGTCCGCTAGATTGCTTGCTTTGTCATGATGTCTCAATAAAATACCAAGTTGTGTGACTTTTCCAACACTAATAATAGTGATTTTATTAGTACTCCGATTGCTCCCACCACTAGTGCAGAATCTTATGAATTAATGCCGCTTTGTCGAATCTTGTTATGAAAAAACAACTTTTCGGCCTTCGTAATGAAGATGTCGCATCCCATCTAAATACTTTCGTTGAGTTGTGTGATATGCAAAATAAATAAGATGTGGATAATGATATTGTCAAATTGAAGCTATTTTTGTTCTCACTACGAGATTGTGCTAAAACTTGGTTTTCATCTTTGCCTAAAAATAGTATTGATTCATGGAATAAGTGTAAAGATGCTTTTATTTCCAAGTATTTTCCTCCCGCTAAGATCATCTCCCTTAGGAACGACATAATGAATTTTAAGAAACTTGATCATGAACATGTTGCACAATCTTGGGAGAGGATGAAATTGATGATAATAAATTGCCCTACTCATGGTTTAAGTTTATGGATGATCATACAAAAATTTTATGCCGGATTGAATTTTGCATCTAGAAATCTTTTAGATTCCTTCGTGGGAGGTAATTTTATGGAAATCACATTAGGAGAAGCTACTAAACTCCTATATAATATTATGGCAAATTACTCTCAATGGCATACCGAAAGATCTTCCACTAGTAAAAAAGTGCATGTGATTGAAGAAATTACTACTTTGAGTGGAAAGATGGATGAACTTATGAAATTGTTTGCTGGTAAGAGTGCTCTAATTAATCCTAATGATATGCCTTTGTCCACTTTGATTGAGAATAATAATGAATCCATGGATGTGAATTTTGTTGGTAGGAACAATTTTGGTAATAACGCGTATAGAGGTAATTTCAACCGTAGGTCGTTTTCTAGTAATTCCTCTAATAATTATGGTAATTCCTACAACAATTCTTATGGAAATTATAATAAAATACCCTCTGATCTTGAGCATAATATTAAAGATTTCATTAGTTCTCAAAAGTATTTCAATGCTATGGTAGAAGCAAAATTGCTTAAGATTGATGATTTGGCTAGGAATGTTGATAGAATTTCTCTTGAGATTGATTCTTCGAAGATTAGATCTATGCCACCCAAGCATGATATTAATGAATCTCTAAAATCTATGAAGATTTCTATGGATGAATGTAAAGAAATAACCGCTAGGATGCGTGCTAAGCGAGATTGGTTTGTAAAAGCGTGTTCTTCTAGTTTTTGCAAAAATAATGATGAAGATCTTAAAGTGATTGGTGTGACTCCTATTGAATCTTTGTTTTCTAACATAAATTTTGATAAATATGAGACTTGAGAGTCAACTTTAGCTATAAGGCGTCCTAATAATTTGGAGTTTAAAGATCTTAATGAAAAAATTGATAAAAGTGGGATTGGAGAGGTCAAAACTTTAGGTAGCGATGAACCAGCTCTTTCGGATGTCAGGACTTTAATTATGATAATTGTTCTCTGATAGGTTGTATTTCCTTGTTGCAATCCATGTTAAATCCACCTCATGCTTATAATCAAAATAAAGCTTTTACTAAACATATCCTTGATGCTATGATGAAATCTTTTGAAGGAAAACTTGAGTTGGAAGTTTCTATCCCTAGAAAGCCCTATGATGAGAGGGAACCTACTATTAATATTAAGGCTAAAGATTATGAGTGCAATGCTTTGTGTAATTTGGGTGCTAGCATTTCCACTATTCCGAAAACTTTATTAGATATGCTAAGTTTTCGTGAATTTGATGATTGTTCTTTGAATTTGCATCTAGCTGATTCCACTATTAAGAAACCTATGGGAAGAATTAATGATGTTCTTAATGTTGCAAATAGGATATGTGCTCGTAGATTTTATTGTGCTTGATATAGATTGCAATCCTACATGTCCTATTATTCTTGATAGACCTTTCCTTAGAACCATTGGTGCAATTATCGATATGAAAGAAGGAAACATTAGATTTCAATTTCCATTAAGGAAGGGCATGGAACACTTTCCAAGAAAGAAAATTAAGTTGCCATATGAATCTATTATGAGGGCTACTTATGGATTGCATACCAAAGATGACAATACCTAGACCTATGTTTTATGCCTGACTAAGGGCGTTAAACAACAACGCTTGTTGGGAAGCAACCCGATTTTTATTTTATGTTTTTTTGCTATTGTTCTTCAATAAATACACATTATTACTTCTATAGTAATTGTATGACCTTTGGGATGGTCTATGGTGATAGTTGATTTGATCTGGCTAAAAATGAAAACTTTTGCGTCCAATAGCAGAATTGCATAAAATCACAGAAGCGTGATAAATTCTGAACTTTTTACACAATATTTATATACAAATTTCCTAGGTTGTACTAATTTTTAAGAATTTTTGGAGTTACATAAGTATACGAAGTTTCCAGATAACAACATATTGTTCTATTTTTGATAGATTCTGTTTTCTATGTGTTGTTTGCTTATCTCGATGAATCTATGGGTAGTATCGGGGGGTATGAACCATGGAGGAGTTGGAATACGGTAGACATTACACCAAAATAAATTAAGAATGAGTTCACAACAGTACCTAAAGTGGTGATTTATTTTTATTATACTAATGGATCTTACGAGTTTTCTATTGAGTTTTATGTTGTGAAGTTTTCAAGTTTTGGGTAAAGATTTGATGGACAACAGAATAAGGAATGACAAGAGCCTAAGATTGGCGATGCCCAAGGCACCCCAAGGTAATATTCAAGGACATCCAAGCATCTAATCTTGGGGATGCCCCGGATGGCATCCCCTCTTTCGCCTTCAATCCATCGGTAAATTTACTTGAGGCTATATTTTTATTCACCACGTGATATGTGTTTTGCTTGGAGCGTCTTGTATGATATGAGTCTTTGCTTTTTAGTTTGCCACAATCATCCTTTCTGTACACACCTTTTTAGAGGGACACACATTAATTGTGAATTTATTAGAATACTCTTTGTGCTTCACTTATATCTTTTGAGCTAGGCAGTTCACTCTAGTGCTTCACTTATATCTTTTTAGAGCACGATGGTGGCTTTACTTTATAGAAATTTTTGAACTCTCACGCTTCACTTAAATTATTTTGAGAGTCTTAAACAGCATGGTAATTTGCTTAGGTTATGAAATTAGTCCTAATATGATGGGCATCCAAGAGGGATTTAATAAAAAATTTCATATAAAGAGCATTCAATGGATGAGAAGTTTGATTCATTGCATTTGTTTTGAGATATAAAGATGGTGGTATTAGAATCATGCTAGTGAGTAATTGTGGATTGGTAGAAATACTTCTGTTAAAGTTTGTGATTCCTGTAGCATGCACGTATGGTGAACCGTTATGTGATGAAGTCAGAGCATGGTTTATTTTTTGATTGTCTTCCTTGTGAGTGGAGGTCGGGGACGAGCGATGGTCTTTTCCTACCAATCTATCCCCCTAGGAGCATGCGTGTAATACATTAGTCATAAAGAACTCATATACTTATTGCAAAAGCTTATTAGCCCTCGAAGCAAAGTACTACTACGCATGCTCCTAGGGGGGAGGTTGGTAGGAGTTAACCATCACGCACCCCCGACCTTCACACAAAGATAAACAATCAAGGATAAATTGTGCTCCATCTTCCTGGCATAACGAGAGACTATACATGCATGCTTCGGGAATCACAAACCTTAACACCAATATTCTTACTAACCACAACCGTTTACTAGTACCTCCCACATATTCCATCTCTATATCGCAAAACTATTGCAAGGAATCAAACATATCATATTCAGTGGTCCATAAGTTTTATGTAGGATTTTTATGACTAACCATGCAATTGAGCAATTCCATTTGTCTCTCTAAATAGATATAAGTGAAGCATGAGAGTTTAATTATTTATACAAAAGATCATGCTCTAACAAATATAAGTGAAGCAAAAGAGCATTCTACGAACATCGGTTTTCTATGTGAAGAGAAATAGACAATCCAAACTTCAAATGATATAAGTGAAGCACATGAAGCATTCTATAAAGCCATACTCAAAAGATATAAGTGAAGTGCAATGCGCATTATATAAATCAACCATGGACTATCTCATACCAGCATGGTGCATAAAATAAAAGTGAAAACTAAATGCAAAAGACACTCCAAGATTTGCACATATCACATGAACGAAACGAAGACGAAAACATACTGATACTTGTTGAAGAAAGATGGGATGCCTTCTGGGGCATCCCCAAGCTTAGATGCTTGAGTCTCCTTGAATATTTACTTGGGGTGCCTTGGTAATCCCCAAGATTGAGCTATTGCCTCTCCTCCTTCTTCTCATATAGAGACCTCCTCAATCTTTGATCACTTCATCCACTCAAAACTCAACAAAAAAACTCGGTAAGATATGTTAGTATAATAAAGCAAATCACTACTCTAAGTACTGTTGCAAACCAATTCATATTTTGTTTTTGCATTGTATATACTATAATATAACTTTTCCATGGCTCATACCGCCGATAAAAATCGATAGTTTCATCAAAGCAAGCAAAACAATACATCAAAAACAAAATCTATCTTAAACAGGACAGTCTGTAGCAATCTGAAGATCTACCATACTTATGGTACTCCAAAAATTCTGAAACATTAGGAGAAAATAAAAAATTTGTATAGCAAGACTTTGCAAACATTTTCAGAAATGTTTGACATTCTAAAAAAAATGAAAATTCACGCGCTACAGCCAAAGTTTCTGTTTCTGCACCGCACATGCCAACAAGCAATTACCCATCCTAAAGGCAAATCTTGGCACATTATTTTTATAATACAATGGATTTGTACAAGGGGATAATTATTTTTGTGAGAATCTTCATGAAAAATTCTACATTGTTTCCATGAGCATGAACACAAGTGTTCAAGGTCGACCCTCACTTCTCCAATGCATAACTTCCAATCGCTTCTCTTTCGTGAAAAATTTTAAGTTCCCCTCTATATTTTTTTGTTTTCAAACTTTATAAAAGCAGTCAACAGAAATAAATGACTCTCTAAAACTTCCGGGTTGTCTCCCTGGCAGCGCTTTCTTTAAAGCCATTAATCTAGGCATAAAGTGCTCAAGTAATGGATCCACCCGGATCCCAAGGTATATTGATGTCTACTACACAACCTTCTTCTTGTAGACGTTGTTGGGCCTCCAAGTGCAGTGGTTTGTAGGACAGTAGCAAATTTCCCTCAAGTGGATGACCTAAGGTTTATCAGTCCGTGGGAGGCATAGGATGAAGATGGTCTCTCTCAAACAACCCTGCAACCAAATAACAAAGAGTCTCTTGTGTCCCCAACACACCCAATACAATGGCAAATTGTATACGTGCACTAGTTCGGTGAAGAGATGGTGATACAAGTGCAATATGGATGGTAGATATAGGTTTTTGTAATCTGAAAAATATAAAAACAGCAAGGTAACTAATGATAAAAGTGAGCACAAACGGTATTGCAATGCTTCGAAAAAAGGCCTAGGGTTCATACTTTCACTAGTGCAAGTTCTCTCAACAATGATAACATAATTTAGATGCATTACAACCGCACACTTTTCTGACCCTCTCAGGCCATCAACACTTTTGGCCATCAGATCTGGACTTTCGGGCGCCGTTGGCCGTTTGATCTATTTGCCATTCTTCCCAGGCTTTGGTTGATGCATGGGGAGCGCTATTGGGCTGGGGCGATGCTCCCGTGACAAAATCGGTATTCTGTTGTTCATTGGGCCAACTGGGCCTTTGAGTCCGTGAAGAGAAAAAACAGCACGCATGCGAAATCCTCTTGACTCGGGCAACGCGAACGGGCGATGAGCCGATGACGGGGCAGCCAATCGCCATATTCGACTCCACTTCCCGGCGATTGAGGAAGTAATTCACCGTTGCTTAAGGGCTTTAACGGTAATCAATGCGCACTACTCGCTTGTGGCTGATAATTACAAGATCAGTTACCATGGCGCTCCTTGTTGTTCCTCTACTGCACGCATGTCCATATATTCTCTGCTTCCTACCTTGCGTCGGGCGACGGCGGCATCGTCGGATTCTCCCCTCCACGACTCCTTCCTCTCTGTCCACGGTGTAGCAACTAGGCCTGAAAGAGCGACATGGCTGCCACCTGCCTGGGAGCATGACACCGAGACCTAAGCGCGCTAACGGCGCCACAGCGACCTTCATCGATGCCCACCTCCGAGCTACTCCCAGTCGCGGCCTATTGCTATATGGACTGGGTTGAGGCTTGCCGGAGTCGTGGCTCCGCCGATTTTCTCTCCCACCTACCTCCCACTATTTCTCCATCCAATTTATACTCCTTATTGACCGTGCTTTTCTTTAGTGCGATTTCAGCAGGTGCCGTCAGTCGTTGGGTTGGAGACTGATCGTGGTGGGTTGATTTCATCCATGTTGCTGATTTATCTTCTCCTTACTACATCCCCTCTTCCACCATTCTTTCTTATTGCTGCTGTTTTTTTATTACAAGCTACCAAATTGATGCAGTCCGGTAAGAAAGTATTGCTCCTGTTCTGGTAGTGGTAGGATCGATCAGGAAATTTCTGAAGCTCATGATTTGCAATGGGTCAATGGCTCTCAGCCATGTTAGTTTATGTGTACTCTCATATCTAATCTTACATTATCTTTCATATACATGTATGTGGCTACGATTTGTAAAATCTCATCCTTGTGTCCATCGATTTTAGCAAGGTGGATGGGTCTCTTTATTCAGGTTCATACATTGCAGAACTGAACACCATTGTTATCTAACTTGAGAAAATTTTCTCAATAACAACTAGTTGTCTATACAGCTTTAGAATGTGTTTGGTGCCTACATCTACAAGTACTTGATTTATAGACGCGAGTGCGGATATGACACTGAAAATGGCTTTATAAAAGTAGCTACTTTTCCTTCCCTGATTAGCATCTATATCTATTTGTTTCATATCAGTTCAGTGGTGCCATATCTGAACTCTCAACATGCACTGGGCACCTGGAAAATAAATTGTAGCTAGGCATATCTATTCTCGCTGTTCTTTGCTTGTTGGTGATGCACAACTGCAAATACACCATTTAGTAGCTGGAGTTTGTCTTGAACTCTTGATAATGTTTTCCCCGTTGAGCAAACATTTAAAGAAGATATGGAAGCTTTAACCCATATAGAGCAAAAAGGGAGATTACACTACCATGGTATCACTTCTACTACTATAGAAAGTAGTAACATAACCACCCTTAAGTACGTGCATATTTCTGCTCTGGAATGATACAAAAGCTCTTAAACCTTGGAAGTTAGCATCATAGTTAAGCCTATTTGGAATAATGGCTACTATATATCTATATAAAGCGGGGCGAAAGCCTTTTTGGGTAATGGCTGCTATATATGCTGTAACAAGATATAGTCATTTATAATTTTGTTTTGAATCTTATAACCCATTAAAACCATTGGTAAACGCTCTCTAGGCTGATGTGCTTGTTCTTTAGAAGAATTAAATTTAAGTTTCCAGTGAAACACTTGGGACTGTAATTCATTTTTCTCACATTTACAATCTTTCACCCAATCTACAGAGTTTCCAATAGATGGGCGCAGCAACGCGCGCCATCATGGTCTAGTTAGATCATATAACAATACCTCAACAGGCAACAAAGAGTCACTCCAAAGTCACTAATAGCGGAGAACAAACGAAGAGATTATTGTAGGGTACGAAACCACCTCAAAGTTATTCTTTCCGATCGATCTATTCAAGAGTCCGTAGTAAAATAACACGAAGCTATTCTTTTGGTTCGATCTATCCTAGAGTTCGTACTAGAATAATACCTTAATACACAAATCAACCAAAACCCTAATGTCACCTAGATACTCCAATGCCACCTCAAGTATCCGTGGGTATGATTATATGATATGCATCACACAATCTCAGATTCATCTATTCAACCAACACAAAGAACTTCAAAGAGTGCCCCAAAGTTTCTACCAGACAGTCAATATGAAAACGTGTGCCAACCCCTATGCATAAGTTCACAAGGTCACTGAACCCGCAAGTTGATCACCAAAACATACATCAAGTAGATCACGTGAATATCCCATTGTCACCACAGATAAGCACATGCAAGACATACATCAAGTGTTCTCAAATCCTTAAAGACTCAATCCGACAAGATAACTTCAAGGGGAAAAGTCAATCCATTACAAGAGAGTAGAGGGGGAGAAACATCATAAGATCCAACTATAATAGCAAAGCTTGCGATACATCAAGATCGTGCCAAATCAAGAACACGAGAGAGATATCAAACACATAGCTACTGGTACATACCCTCATCCCCGAGGGTGAACTACTCCTTCCTCGTCATGGAGAGTGCCGGGATGATGGAGATGGCCACCGGTGATGGACCCCCCCTCCAGCAGGGTGCCGAAACAGGGTCCCGATTGGTTTTTGGTGGCTACAGAAGCTTGCGGCGGCGGAACTCCCGATCTATTGTGCTCCTTGATGTTTTTAGGGTATATGGATATATATAGGCGAAAGAAGTCGGTCAGGGGAGCCACGAGGGGCCCACGAGGATGGGGGCGCGCCCAGGGGGGTAGGGCGTGCCTCCCTGCCTTGTGGCCACCTCGAAGCTTCCCTGATGTCTACTCCAAGTCTCCTGGATTGCTTCCGTTCTAAAAATAACTCTCCCGAAGGTTTCATTCCGCTTGGACTCCATTTGATATTCCTTTTCTTTGAAACACTGAAATAGGCAAGAAAACAACAATTTGGGCTGGGCCTCCGGTTAATAGGTTAGCCCCAAAAATAATATAAAAGTGTATAATAAAGCCCATAAACATCCAAAATAGATAACATAATAGCATGAATACTTCATAAATTATAGATATGTTGGAGACGTATCAGCATCCCCAAGCTTAATTCCTGCTCGTCCTCGAGTAGGTAAATGATAAAATAAATAATTTATGAAGTGTGAATGCTAGTAGGTGCACAAGTTTGATTAATGATAATTTCAACCACCTTTTCTAGCATCATTATATGTCATAACAGTAGCTCATCTCATAAAACTTCTCACAATCAAGTAACAAGCTATTTATATGTTAAAGCATAGACCATAAACATTCTTGAAAACTAGCAAACTATGTTCTCAGTCATCAAACAATTGCAATTCATCTTATTTTCAGGAAGGGTCTATGTAAGAGCTTTGATTTAGCAAATCCCACATACTCAACTATCATATAGTCTTCTATGATTGCTACCACTCAAAGCATATTTTTAGAACAAATAGCATCGATCGAACACAGAGAAAGATAGGGGCTTCATGTTTCGCCTCCCAACTTACTTATCATATAGATAATTGTCAACAATAATAATTCATGATCAAATATATTTGAATGGCCATATATGCTTAGATCTTTCCTTGTCACATGATGCTTGCCAACTAAAGAGTAGGTTGGAATGAGAAGGAATACTACTGACTCTTGCATAAAAGTAAAAGATAGGCCCTTTGCAGAGGGAAGCAGGGAATTGCAGAGGTGCCAGAGCTCAAAGCTTTTAAATAGAGATGAACATAATTTTGAGATGTATGCTTTTATTGTCAACATAACAACCAAGAGTTCCCAATATCTTCCATACTAGATACATTATAGGCGGTTCCCAAGTAGAAAGGTAAAGATTTTACTCCCCCTCCACCAACAATCACACTCCATGGCTTGTCCAAAATAACGGGTGCCGTCCAACTATCAACAATCCTGGGGGAGTTTTGTTTAAATTATTTGCGATTTGTTTTTGATCTTTTGATCATAGGACTGGGCATCCCAGTTACCCGCCATTTTTCTCGTGAATGATGAGCGGAGTCCACTCATCGTGAGAATAAACCACCTAGCATGGAAGATACTGACAGCCTCTAGTCGCCACATGAGCGATTCGGGCATACAAAACAGATTATTATTTGAAGGTTTAGAGTTTGGCACATGCAAATTTACTTGGAACGGCAGGTAAATACCGCATATAGGTAGATATGGTGGACACTCATGGAAGAAACTTGGTTCAAGGAATTTGGATGCACAAGCAGTATTCCCGCTTAGTACAGATATTTTGGCTAGCAAAGGATTCTAAATAGCAAGCACCACATGTTGGAGGATCTATAACAATATAACTTCTATACAAATATACCCAAGCATAACTCATTATGTTGTCTTCCTTGTCCCATTTCAACTAATTTGCTCAGGTTTGAAAATAATTAATGGGGCTCACAATCATAGAAGATGTGCAAGATAGTATATTTATATGTGAAATCTCTATTCCTTCAATATTCTTTCATGAATTGTTTAAGTGATCAATACTATGTTTGCTAACTTTCAATAAATTTACCACCTCTACTTCTTATATGTGAAGTCATTACTCCCCATGGGGTAAGCATATGAAACATATATAATTTCAGATTTATGATATTCAAATCATTCAACCATTTACTCATAGGATATAAGTGAAGCACACGAGTAAATGACAAACTACTCCAAAAAGATATAAGTGAAGATCAATGGGTAGTTAAATAATTATGTAGCTATGTGAAGACTCTCTCTCATTTCAGAATTTCAGATCTTGGTATTTTATTCAAACAGCAAGCAAAAAAATAAAACAAAATGACGCTCCAAGCAAAACACAAATCATGTGGTGAATAAAAATGTAGCTCCAAGTAAAGTTACCGATGAACGAAGAAAAGAGGGGATGCCTTCTGGGGCATCCCCAAGCTTAGGCTCTTGGTTGTCCTTGAATATTACCTTGGGGTGCCTTGGGAATCCCCAAGCTTAGGCTCTTGCCACTCCTTATTCCGTAGTCCATTGAATCTTTACCCAAAACTTGAAAACTTCACAACACAAAACTCAACAGAAAACTCGTAAGCTCCGTTAGTATAAGAAAATAAATCACCACTTTTGGTACTGTTTTGAACTCATTCTAAATTCATATTGGTGTAATATCTACTGTATTCCAACTTATCTATGGTTCATACCCTCCGATACTACACATAGATTCATCAAAATAAGCAAACAACACATAGAAAACAGAATCTGTCAAAAACAGAACAGCCTGTAGTAATCTGTAACTCTCAAATACTTATGTAACTCAAACAATTCTACCAAATTAGGAATTCCTGAGACATTTGTGTACCAATCCAGATAAAAAAGAATCAGATCAAAAGCACATTTCAGTGAATTACCAAAACTAATTTACTGGGTGCAAAAGTTTCTGATTTTCAGCAGGATCAACACAACTATCACCGCAAACTATCCTAAAGGTCTTACTTGGCACTTTATTGAAACAAAAGCTATAAAACATGATTACTACAGTAGCATAATCATGTAAACACACAAAAACAGTAAAGGTAAATATTGGGTTGTCTCCCAACAAGCGCTTTTCTTTCATGCCTTTTTAGCTAGGCATGATGATGACAATGATGCTCACATAAAAGATAAGAATTGAAATACAATGGGAGCATCATGAAGCATATGAATAACACATTTAAGTCTAACCCACTTCCTATGCATAGGGATTTTGTGAGCAAACAACTTATTGGAACAAGAATCAACTAGCATAGGAAGGTAAAACAAGCATAACTTCAACATTTTCAACACATAGATAGGAAACTTGATATTATTGCAGTTCCTACAAGCATATGTTCCTCCCTCATAATAATTTTCAGTAGCATCATGAATGAATTCAACAATATAACCAACACATAAAGCATTCTTTTCATTATCTACTTGCATAGAACTATCATGTGAAGTATAATCCAATTGAAAATTAAAATCATGATGACAAGTTTCATGGTTATTGTCGGTGTCAAAACCGGCGGATCTCGGGTAGGGGGTCCCGAACTGTGCGTCTAGGCGGATGGTAACAGGAGACAAGGGACACGATGTTTTACCCAGGTTCGGGCCCTCTTGATGGAGGTAAAACCCTACGTCCTTCTTGATTAATATTGATGATGTGTGTTACAAGAGTAGATCTACCAAGAGATCAAGGAGGCTAAACCCTAGAAGCTAGCCTATGGTATGATTGTTGTTCGTTCTATGGACTAAAGCCATCCGGTTTATATAGACATCGGAGAGGGCTAGGGTTACACAGAGTCGGTTACAATGGTAGGAGATCTACATATCCGTATCGCCAAGCTTGCCTTCCACGCCAAGGAAAGTCCCATCCGGACACGGGACAAAGTCTTCAATCTTGTATCTTCATAGTCTTGGAGTCTGGCCGATGATGATAGTTCGGCTATCCGGACACCCCCTAGTCCAGGACTCCCTCAGTAGCCCCTGAACCAGGCTTCAATGACGACGAGTCTGGCGCGCATATTGTCTTTGGCGTTGCAAGGCGGGTTCCTCTTCTGAATAATGTATAGAAGATTGTGAACACCAGGATAGTGTCCGGCTCTGCAAAATAAATTCCACATACCACCGTAGAGAGAATAATATTTACACAAGTTCAATCTGCTGACGTATTTGGTGGCGTGACGTCACACCACTACCAAGCCTTTACTCGAATCGTTTTCATTGTACCACCTCAGCGCGTTTAGCGAAGCGGTTTCCTTGGCACGTCTTGTCGAAGCAGAGATCGTGTTCCCCTTATTCCGGGATTCCCATCAATACGGACGTGGGTAACCCAACCGTGCCTTTGATTGCAGCGCTTGGGAGATAAGCGAGTTTTATCAGGCCGGTGGGGACGCATGTTTTCGTCCGCCCATATAAGGGGATAAAGATCCAACCCTTTTACCTGTGCCTTCTTCCTCCTTGGCTTATCCATCTCCGCGAACTCGAGCTCCAGCGCCCAAGTCTGCACATCTCACCTCAACCTTCTCCAACTATGTCCAGAGCAGGAGGCAAGTGGATGGCCTCCTCCGTTACGGAGGAGCACATCTAGAAGCTGCGCAGCGCCGGATATCTGTCCAGCAACATCGCGCACCGGCTCCCCAACGAGGGAGAGCTCTTCCACACCCCCAGGCCCCATGAGAGGGTAGTATTTCTTCCCCATTTCCTCCATGGACTGGGCTTCCCACTCCATCCCTTTGTCCGGGGACTCATGTTCTACTACGGCCTGGATTTCCATGATCTGGCCCCGAATTTCATCCTCAACATCTCGGCGTTTATCGTCATGTGTGAGGCCTTCCTCTGCATCCAGCCCCACTTCGGCCTGTGGCTCAAGACCTTCAGTATCAAGCCGAAGGTTGTGAAGGGCAGACAAGCGGAGTGCGGAGGCGCCATGGTGGGCAGGATGTCCAACATTACTGTAACGCCCCGGATTCGATGCGCCAGGTGTCTGCCAGTTATTCGCCGTCGTTGCCATGTCATTTGCTTGTGTGTTACATTTTATCATGTCATCATGTGCATTTCATTTTGCATACGTGTTCGTCTCATGCATCCGAGCCTTTTCCCCGTCGTCCGTTTCGCGATCCGACGCTCCTATGTCCTCCGGCGTTCCCCTTTTGTCTCTCGTTGTGAGCGGGTGTTAAACTTTCTCGGAATGGACCGAGCCTTGCCAACCGGCCTTGGTATACCACCGGTAAACCGCCTATCAAGTTTCGTGCCATTTGGAGTTCGTTTGGTACTCCAACGGTTAACCAGGTAACCGTAAAAGCCCCTCTCTCTTTGCAGCCCAACACCCCTTCCAAAGTGGCCCAAAACCCATCTAACTCCCCTCCATGCTCTCGGTCGTTCGATCACGATCGTGTGGGAGAAAACCTCTCCTCATTTGGGCTCTCCTAGCTCCCTCTACCTATATATTTGTGCATCCCCCCGATTTTTCGCGGATGAACCCTAGCCCCTTCTCCACCGCGCCGCCGGACATGTCCAGCCGCGCCGGACATGTCCGCCGGCCACGTCCCTCCGTCCAATGGTGTCGCGCCACATCATCACCGCCGCGCCCGCAGCCAACCTCCGCGCGCCGCGTGTCCCCGCCGCCGTTTGCCCCGCGCCAGGCCCGCGGAGCCCATCGCGGGCCCGCGCAGGCCCGTCCGCCCGCGCCCGCCGTCGCCGGAGTCCGCCGCCGTTGCGCCTCCGCCGCCGCCTCCGGCAGCCCCGCGCCCTCGCCGGATCCCGCGCGCCCGGCCCGGATCTTCCCCGCCGCCGCCGGGCCGAGCCGCCGCCCGCCGCCTCCGTGCGCCACGGCCCCTGCCGCCGGTCGCCCCGGACCCCGCCGTCCCTCGGCCGGCGCCGCGCCACCAGAGCTCCTCTGCCCGCGGTCCCAGCGCGCCGCCCGGCCGCCCCGCAAGCTCCCGGCCGCCCTGCGCCTCCTTCGTGTCGGCATCCCTCCTCCGCGCCGCCCCCGCGCCGAAGCTCCCCGCCGCCTTCGCCGGCCGGCCGGATCGGCCCGTCGCCGCCGCCGCCGACGGGATCGGGGAGGAGCCCCGATCCTCCCCGATCCGCCCTGCCCCGTTGACCGCGTGGGCCTTGGCCTCCCCGGCCCATCTCCCCTCCGGCCCGCCTCGCCCTCCGTCTTCCTGGGCCAGCCCACGTGGTGAGATGCCCTATTCCCCGCCCAAGCGTCTTTTAGCTATTCAACGCTCAGTTTTCAGATCTGGAATTTTGCCTGTCCTTGAATTCAGTAATTTTCATGCCATGTTCGACATGTCGTATCTATGCATCTGTAGCTCCGTTTCGTGCGTGTAATATGTCAAATTGTTCGTCTCGAAGAGTACATCATTTCATTCCATTGCATCATATTCATTTGAGGTCATCTAGATGCCTGAATCATCATTGCAAGAGTGCTTCATGATGTTATCTGCTGTCTGTTTACAGAACGAGCTCTTTTGTCATTTTTGCCATGATTGATGTGTGCATCCTATGAGGTTGATGTCTACATGTGTTTTGAACTATGCCCTGCCATCTTTACAGTGGTGTATGCCATGTACTTTTGTGATCAATGTGGTGACTAGCACAAGCATGCAAACTAGGCATCGTGATGTTGCTGATTTTAGTCCCTGTTCTGCTGTAATTTTGATGCCATGTAAACTTGTTGCTACAGAGAGATCCATGCATATTTTGAGATACTTCAGTAAGGGTGTTTTGAAAAATAGGTTATTGTCTATTCATTCATGCCCTTGTTTACAATTATGGAGTAGTCTAGCATGTCATTTTTGTGCTCTACTTTTGCTTCAAATTGTTTCCTGGCAGATTGTTTACATGTTATTCGATTTTGCCAAGGTTGCTATAGTTGATCCGTGCATGCTATGGACTTTCTATTGCCATGCTTAGCTTCACAAACATGCCTTCTTACTGTTGGTTGCCTTCCCATGCCATGTTTTGCTCTGTAGTGAGTTGCACAAGCTCATCTACATGCTTTCATAATTATGTTCCTGCCATGTTTGAATCTATATTAAAACTTGCTATGTTTACATGGGTGCCATCATATCTTCTGGTCCTTTTTGGCTTATGGTCAGTAAGGGACTTTTGATCTATGCATTTAGTAGGTTCATGCCATGCCTTTACTTGCCATGATAAGTTCCTATAACTTGTTGTTTGATAGCTCTAAACATTGCATCGCGATGTTATTTTCTGCAAAGTCTGAAATTGTTATAACTTGCAATCTTACCATGTGTGTTTGAGCATGTTCTACTGATTTCTGGAGATAGCTCAGTGTTCATGTTTTGTAATGCTTTACCTGTGCATCATGTCCATGCCTTTTGTTATCATGTTGAGATGCTGTAGCATATTGTTTTGATGCTTGCAATATGCCTAGTCGCTATTTTGGACAGCTTGTCCTTTAAACTTGTATAGTGTGTGTGTGTTGAACCGTTGCTCCGTTTTGAGTGTGCTCTATATGAAACTTGCTTAGAATTGCATGTACTTTCATATTATCATGTTGCATCCTTGTTTTGGTGTGTTTTCTTGATGTTTGGGTGCATTTTGCATCAATGCCATGTTTAACTTGTTTTGCTCATATCTTCTAGGCCGTAGGTCCGAACTAAATGAACTTTATATGTAACTTGACTAGAATCTCGTGTAGATCATCTTTGTGCATCTTAACTTGCTGTTTAATAACTTGAACATAAGGGTTATTCAGATCTGGACCAATTTCGAAATATGCCTATGAGGACTTACCGGAATTGTTATATGTTGTTCCCGGCCTCATTTAAACTTGCCTTGATGTGTTGCTCTTGTTTTGCATCATCTCTTGCCATGAGTAGCTTCATGTAGCTTGTCATGCATCATACTTGGTTGTGCATCATGCCTTGTTCAAGTGTGGTGTGTTTACCATGTTATGTGCTTCTTTTCGATAGTTCCTGTTTCGTTGCGATCGTGAGGATTCGTTCGTCTACGCTTGGTTCGTCTTCGTGGCTTCATCTTCTTCATGGACTCGTTCTTCTTCCTTGCGGGATTTCAGGCAAGATGACCGCTACCCTGGATCTCACTACTATCATTGCTATGCTAGTTGCTTCGTTCTATCGCTTTGCTTCGCTACCTATCACCTGTTTATCAAGCCATCCCAAATTGCCATGAACCTCTAACCTTTGACACCTTTCCTATGCAAACCGTTGTTTGGCTATGTTACCGCTTTGCTTAGCCCTCTTATAGCGTTGCTAGTTGCAGGTGAAGTCGAAGATTGCTCCATGGTGGACAGGATTTTGGTTGGGATATCACAATATCTCTTATATTATTAGTGCATCTATATATTTGGTAAAGGGTGGAAGGCTTGGCCTTTTGCCTGGTGTTTTGTTCCACTCTTGCCGCCCTAGTTTCCGTCATACCGGTGTTATGTTTCCGGATTTTGCGTTCCTTACGCGGTCGGGTGATTTATGGGATCCCCTTGACAGTTCGCTTTGAATAAAACTCCTCCAGCAAGGCCCAACATTGGTTTTACCATTTGCCTCACCACCACCTATCCCTTTCCCTTGGGTCGGCCAACCCGAGGGTCATCTTTATTTTAGCCCCCCCGGGCCAATGCTTGTCTAAGTGTTGGTCCAAACCGAGCGATGTCCGGCGCCCCCTGGGCAATCAGGGTCTATGCCAACCCGACGTCTTGCTCATCCGCTGTGCCCTGAGAACAAGATATGTGCAGCTCCTATCGGGATTTGTCGGCACAGCGGGAGGCTTTGCTGGTCTTGTTTTACCATTGTCGAAATGTCTTGTAAACCGGGATTCCGAGTCTGATCGGGTCTTCCTGGGAGAAGGTCTATTCCTTCGTTGATCGCGAGAGCTTGTCATGGGCTAAGTTGGGACATCCCTGCAGGGTATAATCTTTTGAAAGCTGTGCCTGCGGTTATAGGCAGATGGGAATTTGTTAATGTCCGGTTGTACATAACTTGACACCAGATCCGAATTAAAACGCATCAACCGCGTGTGTAGCCGTGATGGTCTCTTCTCGGCGGAGTCCGGGAAGTGAACACGATTTCTGTGTTATGTTTGACGTAAGTAGGAGTTCAGGATCACTTCTTGATCATTGCTAGCTTCACGACCGTTCCGCTTGCTCTCTTCTCGCTCTTATTTGCGTATGTTAGCCACCATATATGCTTAGTCGCTGCTGCAGCCTCACCACTTTACCCCTTCCTTTCCCTTTAAGCTTTGCTAGTCTTGATACCCATGGTAATGGGATTGCTGAGTCCTCGAGGATCACAGATTACTACAACAACAGTTGCAGGTACAGGTTATGCGATGATCATGACGCGAGAGCGATGTTTGCTTGTCTTGGAGTTCTTCTTCTGCTTCTTCTTCGATCAGGGATAGGTTCCAGGTCGGCAGCCTGGGCTAGCAGGGTGGATGTCGTTTGAGTTTCTATTTATGTTTCATCCGTAGCTGGATGATGCTCTGATGTATTGTGATGTTGTATTCGTGTGGCATTCTATGCCTTATGTATGTATCCCCATCTATTATGTAATGTTGATGTAATGATATCCACCTTGCAAAAGCGTTTCAATATGCGGGTCTATCCTTGGTGGGACCATCAAGTTCCTTTGGATAGGGTCGCATATTGGGCGTGACAAGTTGGTATCAGAGCCTCGACCGACCATAGGAGCCCCCTTGATTGTTGGCCGTTGTTGAGTCTAGAAGAAAACTATTTTTGAGTCTTAGGATTATATATATCGGAGAGTAGGATTCTTTTTACTCCTCAGCCCCCTTCGTCGCTCTGGTGAGGACTCCTGACGTAGATGTTTTGTCTTTCCTCTCCTCAAATTTTACTAAAAAAAATTTAGGATCACGCGGGTATCTTGGAATCGTTCCGATGGTTTTGTGACGAGAACATTGTTCTTGGTGCCTCCTGTCTATTTATGTGGCTTTGACCCGGGGAGTTGATCTCCGAGGTGTTGTCGTCACAATTTTATCGTTGCAGTTCTGGAATACCTGAGTTTTGCCGACATCGAAAATCTCTTTTATGCAGTTGTTGGTGAGATAACCTCGACGTCACCCAGTACTGGGGAGTTCGGGAGTATTGCCATAACTCGTATAACGGATGCTTTTCGAAGGTTGAGGTACACGATTTCCGAAGGTTTCTTGGTTATGTGTTGACGGATGGATACAGCTGGATGTAGGTATTGTTAGTTTGGGTGAGATATATTGCTTCCCCTGTATCCCCAACACCAGATTGCATAACCAGAAAGTTTTGGGAGTTTTATAGGTGGGAATTCAAGTAGCTCCTAGAATATCTTTCCGACAGATGCATAATATGGGATTGGGTAAATCTCTATCATATGTATTTGTTCCGGCTTATTTTGCAAGCCAATCCTTTGTTTTGTTTTGAGTTGTGGTATTCGAGTTGCTTCAGAGTCAAATGTTGAATCCATACCTTTCATAAACGGTGTTCTCATATTGCTATGTGAATACTAATCCTTCTTGATCATCGAGGTCGTCATGTTAATTCTTTTCCAACCGGCGTGCTTCTCTTCAAGTGGATCCAATCATTTCAACATTTGCGAGATCAATTCTAAGTTTTCTCAACGGTGTTTGTTTCATCCGTCCCAAGTTGCCTTTGTTTTCCCGCCCTCCCACCCTTTTTCTTCAAGGACTCAGATTTCTTAATCATCTATCCTTTTATTGATGGGAAGTATCCCCATTCTTTTCCGTCAATGTTCTTATCCGGTGATTCTCAGGAAGATACTAAGGAAGCTTCAAGTTTATCATTCTTTGTTTTTTTTCTTCTCTGGTGGTTTCAATTCAGTCCTTGTCGATCATATCCTTTCCTCGTTTCAAATGTTTTTCTCATGCCGATGCACCTCTTAATCTTTCACTTATTCCTATTCATTTGTTCCAGAGTGTTGAAGATATCTCAGAAGATATGTGTTTCCATTCTTAATCCGTTCAAGCTATTTCGAGGTTGTTATCTCGTTCAACTCATTTAATTCAACCAGTGCAATCCCCCCTTTCAATCAATTGTTCAACGGTGTATCTTTTAGTGGGCCCTAACCCACAGGTCTTTTTCCAGGATCTTACCTGACTCTTCTATTCTTTTTAAGTGTGACGCCAGAATGGATCCCATCAGTCACATGCCTTCTCCAAGATCGATTTCAAATCTTTTTCATTGTTCGCTCAACCTCTTTGTTTTTCATTCTCCCGGAGCATCTCAACAATTCATGGTGGTGTTTCTCATCGTCATTTGAAGACCGAAGAAGAGTTTCTCTTAAATCCTGCTCCATTCTCTTCAAGATTCATGGTTCTAGCTTGATGCCATCCTCTCATAATTGTTTTGATTGTGAGAATTCTTTTCACCCATCCGAAGCATTTCATGAGTTGTTTCCATTTCTTTCTTCCGAAGGCCATCATTTCGGGTTTATTAATTCTCAGCTTTCAGCCCTCGTTCTCCAAATCTTACCGGTGCATCGCTCAAGTGGTCTCTAATCAGCTCGTGATCTCTTCGTTCTCTTGTATTTAAATCCCCTCAAGTATCTTCATTCATTTTCCAATTCTTCCCGGTGTTTCTTTATCTTTTCTTTGTTCATTCTCAATTCTTATGGTGGTTCGTTCAAGAGTTCTCTTTTCTTGGTTATCATATCAATTCATTCCTTGTTTCCAAATTCCACCGGTGGTTCCATCAAGACCTTCTCAAGTTTGCACCATATCTATCTTAATCCTTTTTACGAGAATAAGTAGTATGCCAAATCCATTGCTTGTCATCAATTTAAATTGGTGAAGGATACGCATGACATAATTCTTATTCTTGTTTCATCCAAGTGTTTAATCCCTTCCTTCGGAGATTGTTCATGATGAAGTAATTCTCGGTTCTAGTGTTTCACCTTTTCTTTTTCTGGAGTTCCAAGTTTTCTCGGTTATATCGTCGCAAAGCTCCATCTAAATCATTGCAAGGCTTCACCTTGTGTTTCCAACTTCTTTTTCTTTTCATCATTCTTTTATTACCGTAGTTCCTCATGGAAGATCTACATGATGGTTCATCAAGGATTCTTTTCATTCTTCAATTGTTCTTCAAGATTTCTCTCGAAGTTATGACCCGCCAAGCTATACTCTAAAATAAACATGGTGCTCAACACATGTTTTTGTTTTGAGGAGCTCAAGTATTCTTCATCTTGCATTCCAAAGTGCAATTATTTCTACCTTATCTTTTGAGGTGGTGTTATGTCACTCTTGACAATTTCCCTCATGCTTCATGATTCACATGTTGTCAAGAATGAGGTATTTTAAATCCATCAATCTCTTCATTGGAGTTATCCTAGGTTATATTTCACCTAAAGCTTTCCCTAAGGATTGTTGCTATTTATGGTGCTTATAAATGATCCAAGTTCTTCATTTATCCTCCCGGTGAAATAAGTTTCTCGTCTCCTTGTTGATATCAATCCAATCATTTGTTTCCGTTGGTGGCAGAAGCTCATCTCATAATTTCAAGAAGTTTTCCATAAGCCCACTAGAAGCTTATTCGTTTCGTTGTTGCTTTTCCAACAACTCCATTATAACCTTCTTGGAAGGGTGCTTTCCAAGCTCATTTGTGGCACAAGTTGGCATTTTCTCCTCCATCTGTTATTCCAATGATCTATCTTCTATTCTTTCTTCCGGAGGCATTGTAATGTTGCTCTCTTCACTCATCTTCTCGAATTGAGGATCGTGTTCTTTTCATGCTTATCCATTTAACCGGAGTGTTGTAGTCTCATTCAAGTTCTTTCATCTTATCAAGTTTTGCCTCCTTCCTCAACCGGAGAGCTGTCTGAAATCCTTCTTACCCCTTGTGCCATTCTTTCAATAGTTTCGGAGGTAGTGTGTTGTTGATCTCATCAAGTATCATCCCTTCTTCTCAAGTTCATGTTCTATTCCTTCCATGTTCAACCGGAGTGCTGCCCAAATTATATCAATCTTATTCCTTCTCCATCTAGTTTTAACCGGAGTGGTTTCAATATCTATCTCATCACTAAACCTACATGGTTCTCGAATGTTCCTTGTTCCTCTTTTCTAACGAAGTGTTTTCAACTTGGTTCATCTTTGTTGTTTTATTTCTTCATTTTGCTCAACCTCTCAAGGTTCATGGTTTCACTCGTTTGTCGAAGAAGCAACTTAGTTTTACCTCTTCTCTTCCTCTTTCGTTTCTCTCCGGTGCCATCCTAGATCTCGGGACGAGATCCTCTCGTAGTGGTGCAGTGTTGTAACGCCCCGGATTCGATGCGCCAGGTGTCTGCCAGTTATTCGCCGTCATTGCCATGTCATTTGCTTGTGTGTTGCATTTTATCATGTCATCATGTGCATTTCATTTTGCATACGTGTTCGTCTCATGCATCCGAGCCTTTTCCCCGTTGTCCGTTTCGCGATCCGACGCTCCTATGTCCTCCGGCGTTCCCCTTTTGTCTCTCGTTGTGAGCGGGTGTTAAACTTTCTCGGAATGGACCGAGCCTTGCCAAGCGGCCTTGGTATACCACCGGTAGACCGCCTGTCAAGTTTCGTGCCATTTGGAGTTCGTTTGGTACTCCAACGGTTAACCGGGTAACCGTAAAAGCCCCTCTCTCTTTGCAGCCCAACACCCCTTCCAAAGTGGCCAAAAACCCATCTAAATCCCCTCCATGCTCTCGGTCGTTCGATCACGATCGTGTGGGCGAAAACCGCTCCTCATTTGGACTCTCCTAGCTCCCTCTACCTATATATTTGTGCATCCCCCCGATTTTTCGCGGATGAACCCTAGCCCCTTCTCCACCGCGCCGCCAGACATGTCCAGCCGCGCCGGACATGTCCGCCGGCCACGTCCCTCCGTCCAATGGCGTCGCGCCACGTCATCGCCACCACGCCCACAGCCAACCTCCGTGCGCCGCGTGTCCCCGCAGCCGTCTGCCCAGCGCTAGGCCCGCGGAGCCCATCGCGGGCCCGCGCAGGCCCGTCCGCCCGCGCCCGCCGTCGCCGGAGTCCGCCGCCGTTGCGCCTCCGCCGCCGCCTCCGGCAGCCCCGCGCCCTCGCCGGATCCCGCGCGCCCGGCCCGGATCTTCCCCGCCGCCGCCGGGCCGAGCCGCCGCCCGCCGCCTCCGCGCGCCACGGCCCCTGCCGCCAGTCGCCCCGGACCCCGCCGTCCCTCGGCCGGCGTCGCGCCACCGGAGCTCCTCCGCCCGCGGTCCCAGCACGCCGCCCGGCCGCCCCACAAGCTCCCGGCCGCCCTGCGCCTCCTCCGCGCTGGCATCCCTCCTCCACGCCGCCCCCGCGCCGAAGCTCCCCGCCGCCTTCGCCGGCCGGCCGGATCGGCCCATCGCCGCCGCCGCCGCCGGGATCGGGGAGGAGCCCCGATCCGCCCTGCCCCGTTGACCGCATGGGCCTCGGCCTCCCCGGCCCATCTCCCCTCCGGCCCGCCTCGCCCTCCGTCTTCCTGGGCCAGCCCACGTGGTGAGATGCCCTATTCGCCGCCCAAGCGTCTTTTAGCTATTCAATGTTCAGTTTTCAGATCTGGAATTTTGCCTAAGTCCCTGAATTCAGTAATTTTCGTGCCATGTTCGACGTGCCGTATCTCTGCATCTGTAGCTCCGTTTCGTGCGTGTGATATGTCAAATTGTTCGCCTCGAAGAGTACATCATTTCGTTCCATCGCATCATATTCATTTGAGGTCATCTAGATGCCCGAATCATCGTTGCAAGAGTGCTTCATGATGTTATCTGCTGTCTGTTTACAGAACGAGCTCTTTTATCATTTTTGCCATGATTGATGTGTGCATCCTATGAGGTTGATGTCTACATGTGTTTTGAACTATGCCATGCCATCTTTACAGTGGTGTGTGCCATGTATTTTTGTGATCAATGTGGTGACTAGCACAAGCATGGAAACTAGGCATCGTGATGTTGCTGATTTTAGTCCCTGTTCTGCTGTAATTTTGATGCCATGTAAACTTGTTGCTACAGAGAGATCCATGCATATTTTGAGATACTTCAATAAGTGTGTTTTGAACAATAGGTTATTGTCTATCCATTCATGCCCTTGATTACAATTATGGAGTAGTCTCGCATGTCATTTTCGTGCTCTACTTTTGCTTCAAAATGTTTCCTGGCAGATTGTTTACATGTTATTCGATTTTGCCAAGGTTGCTATAGTTGATCCGTGCATGCTATGGACTTGCTATTGCCATGCTTAGCTCCACAAACATGTCTTCTTACTGTTGGTTGCCTTGCCATGCCATGTTTTGCTCTGTAGTGAGTTGCACAAGCTCATCTACATGCCTTCATAATTATGTTCCTGCCATGTTTGAATCTGTATTAAAACTTGCTATGTTTACATGGGTGCCATCATATCTTCTGGTCCTTTTTGGCTTATGGTCAGTAAGGGACTTTTGATCTATGCATTTAGTAGGTTCATGCAATGCCTTTACTTTCCATGATAAGTTCCTGTAACATGTTGTTTGATAGCTCTAAACATTGCATCGTGATGTTATTTTCTGCAAAGTCTGAAATTGTTATAACCTGCAATGTTACCATGTGTGTTTGAGCATGTTCTAGTGATTTCTGGAGATAGCTCAGTGTTCATTTTTTGTAATGCTTTACCTGTATATCATGTCCATGCCTTTTGTTATCATGTTGAGATGCTGTAGCATATTATTTTGATGCTTGCAATATGCCTAGTCGCTGTTTTGGACAGCTTGTCCTTTAAACTTGTATAGTGCGTGTGTTGAACCGTTGCTCCGTTTTGAGTGTGCTCTATATGAAACTTGCTTAGAATTGCATGTACTTTCATATTATCATGTTGCATCCTTATTTTGGTGTGTTTGCTTGATGTTTGGGTGCATTTTGCATCAATGCCATGTTTAACTTGTTTTGCTCATATCTTCTAGGCCGTAGCTCCGATCTAATTGAACTTTATATGTAACTTGACTAGAATCTCGTGTAGATCATCTTTGTGCATCTTAATTTGCTGTTTAATAACTTAAACATAAGGGTTATTCAGATCTGGACCAATTTCGAAATATGCATATGAGGACTTACCGGAATTGTTATATGTTGTTCCCGGCCTCATTTAAGCTTGCCTTGATGTGTTGCTCTTGTTTTGCATCATCTCTTGCCATGAGTAGCTTCATGTAGCTTGTCATGCATCATGCTTGGTTGTGCATCATGCCTTGTTCATGTGTGGTGTGTTTACCATGTTATGTGCTTCTTTTCAATAGTTCCTGTTTCGTTGCGATCGTGAGGATTCGTTCGTCTACGCTTGGTTCGTCTTCGTGGCTTCATCTTCTTCATGGACTCGTTCTTCTTCCTTGCGGGATTTCAGGCAAGATGACCGCTACCCTGGATCTCACTACTATCATTGCTATGCTAGTTGCTTCGTTCTATCGCTTTGCTTCGCTACCTATCACCTGTTTATCAAGCCATCCCAAATTGCCATGAACCTCTAACCTTCGACACCTTTCCTATGCAAACCGTTGTTTGGCTATGTTACCGCTTTGCTTAGCCCTCTTATAGCGTTGCTAGTTGCAGGTGAAGTCGAAGATTGCTCCATGGTGGACATGATTTTGGTTGGGACATCACAATATCTCTTATATTATTAATGCATCTATATATTTGGTAAAGGGTGGAAGGCTTGGCCTTTTGCCTGGTGTTTTGTTCCACTCTTGCCGCCCTAGTTTCCGTCATACCGGTGTTATGTTCCCGGATTTTGCGTTCCTTACGCGGTCGGGTGATTTATGGGACGCCCTTGACAGTTCGCTTTAAATAAAACTCCTCCAGCAAGGCCCAACATTGGTTTTACCATTTGCCTCACCACCACCTATCCCTTTCCCTTGGGTCGGCCAACCCGAGGGTCATCTTTAATTTAGCTCCCCCGGGCCAATGCTTGTCTAAGTGTTGGTCCAAACCGAGCGATGTCCGGCGCCCCCTGGGCAATCAGGGTCTATGCCAACCCGACGTCTTGCTCATCCGGTGTGCCCTGAGAACGAGATATGTGCAGCTCCTATCGGGATTTGTCGGCACATCAGGAGGCTTTGCTGGTCTTGTTTTACCATTGTCGAAATGTCTTGTAAACCGGGATTCCGAGTCTGATCGGGTCTTCCCGGGAGAAGGTCTATTCCTTCGTTGATCGCGAGAGCTTGTCATGGGCTAAGTTGGGACACCCCTGCAGGGTATAATCTTTCGAAAGCCGTGCCTACGGTTATAGGCAGATGGGAATTTGTTAATGTCCGGTTGTAGATAACTTGACACCAGATCCGAATTAAAACGCATCAACCGCGTGTGTAGCCGTGATGGTCTCTTCTCGGTGGAGTCCGGGAAGTGAACACGGTTTCTGTGTTATGTTTGACGTAAGTAGGAGTTCAGGATCACTTCTTGATCATTGCTAGCTTCACGAACGTTCCGCTTGCTCTCTTCTCGCTCTTATTTGCGTAGGTTAGCCACCATATATGCTTAGTCGCTGCTGCAGCCTCACCACTTTACCCCTTCCTTTCCCTTTAAGCTTTGCTAGTCTTGATACCCATGGTAATGGGATTACTGAGTCCTCGTGGCTCACAGATTACTACAACAACAGTTGCAGGTACAGGTTATGCGATGATCATGACGCGAGAGCGATGTTTGCTTGTCTTGGAGTTCTTCTTCTGCTTCTTCTTCGATCAGGGATAGGTTCCAGGTCAGCAGCCTGGGCTAGCAGGGTGGATGTTGTTTGAGTTTCTGTTTATGTTTCATCCGTAGCTGGATGATGCTCTGATGTATTGTGATGTTGTATTCGTGTGGCATTCTATGCCTTATGTATGTATCCCCATCTATTATGTAATGTTGATGTAATGATATCCACCTTGCAAAAGCGTTTCAATATGCGGGTCTATCCTTGGTGGGACCATCGAGTTCCTTTTGGATAGGGTCGTATATTGGGCATGACAGTTACTTGGCTTGAGGGCACTTTCGTGGAAACCATTAAGGGGTGGCAATCGGGGTGGTTCTACATCACCGAGCCGCGTGACCCTGAATGGGCAGCGGCCCCCGAATTCAGATCTGGCATCCCCACACGGCTCACCTCCTGGAAAGAGAGCGGCCGGACATGGGGTGATTCGGAGGAGCTGACCGGACTCCAAGCCTGTATCCAAAAGCTAGTGGACAAGAAGCTCGAGCTTGGCAACGTAGTCCAGGTCATGCTCATCCGCCGGATTCTCCCGTGCCAATGACGGGGCTTCAATATGTGGGAGTTCGATCCGCCGCAGCACCAGACTTTGAGCGGGCTCTTTGACACTACGTACGAAGATGCCTGGAGGGTGCTGTTTAAGGGCGCCGAGGCCCCCGCATCCGCTACCGAAGATCGCAGATTCAGCTCGCAGCGTCCAGCTGACGAGGTAAGCGATTTTGCCCTTTACGTGACACTTGTTTTCCATAGTTTGACTCTATGCGGGATCTAAACTCCCTCTCCTTTGACAGGACTGGCTGGAGAAGGCTGAACAGACTATCTGTCCGGCCCCATTACCAGAGGACCCAGCGGACGCCCGCTTAACGGGGCTGCTGGCTCCGGCACCCCACTTGGTGCCGGAGAAGAAGGCCAAGAAGAAGGCCACGGGCACTCGGAAGAGTTCCCGTTTTCAGGTGTTATCGGATGATGACTCCGAGGCAGACTCCTCCCACAAAGGCGAGGAGGAGAAGAAGAAAGCCTCTCCCCCAGCGGGGGGAGGGAAGAAAAGGAAGGCTTCCCCAACAAGGGAGGCCGAAGGGTCCAAGAAGGGAAGGACTCCCCCCCGGACTGCTCTGCCAACACCGGCGACGACGACGAGGATTGTCCTCCAAGGGCCAAGCCCCTGGCGAGATCGTAAGTATCAGGACTCCCGAATAACTTCATGGTTTTTTTTCTTTTCGCCACACAGCGTCTTTCTAATGCCGCATACAACCCTGCAGTCCGCCCAAGGATGATCTTCCCGCTTCGTCGAGCGGGTCCTTAGGTGCGTCGGATATGGATTCTCTTCCGACCGCCTCCACTCCCTGTGATGCGGACGATGCCGAGGTGGGATCCCGAGAAGGGACCCACCAGGAGGAGGAGGACCTGGAGGTGTCGCAGGACAACCTCCCGGACTTTGCACCGGACTCGGCCCCGGAACCCGTAGTGGCTCCGGAGTCCGGCGGGCGGCCCCTTCGTAAGAAGGGCAAGACCGTGACGCCGGCAGCCTCCATCCAGCCAGAGGCGCCGGATAGCTTGCTGGAGGCGCTCAATGGTGCCTCCATCGAAGAGGAACACCGCACTGTTATGAGTGCGGTGATTCAGAAGGTTCAGCTCGCCAAGAGTGGGCTGACCGAAGCCTGCAGCAGCCTTCTAACAGGCTTTGAGGTAAGAATTTTGATATATGTAAAATAGTACGCATAGACAGTAGCCCCTGATGCTCGGTTCGGTGTTCGGAAAGAAAAGCCGGACTGAGGATCTAAAAAGATATACGCAGGAGTCATAAAAAATATGTCAATATGGGATTGCAGGCTATGCTGCTGACCTCTGCCGCACTGACTGTGGAGGTCAATGCGTTGAAGCAAAGCCTCGAGCGGTCCGAGAACGAGCTCGGCCGTGCCAAGAAGCAGCTCGAGGACAAGGAGGGTGAGAAATACCTTATTAAAATTGTACCTTACAGAAAAGGATTTGGTTGCAAGAAAAATGACAAGGATAACGTGGATATTACAGGGGCCATGAACGAGGTGGCAACCCTGAAGGAGGCGGTGTCCGCGGCCGAACGCAATGCGGCCGTGGAGCGCACCGGGCGAGAGAAGCAGGAGGCGCGGGTGGCGGAGGTACAGCAAGAGCTCCAGGCTCTCATGAAAAAACATGAGAGTTTGGAGCGTGACTCGAAGACTCGAGAGTCCGAGCTTGCGACGGCTCTTGAGAGTGCCAAAGCCTCTAAGGCCGAAGCCTATAAGGCCCTCCAGGAAGTCGAGGCGTTGAAGAAAATAGCAGCGGGTAAGGCATTTTTCATGCAAAGTAAGCATGTGAGTGTGAATTACATATCACTTACCCGAATTCGGAGCTCTCCAGGAGCGTTCGCAGATCTGCCCTGCAGCGTGTCCGATGCTGCCGCTTTCTACAGGGCCGAGGAGGGGAGCTCGATGGAGAAGGTCTTCTGGTCTCAGTATGCTGAGGCTGGACATCCGGTGCCCCTTAGCGACCAGCTGAAGCAGCTGGTCGAGCTCCACAAGGTGGCCGAACAGGCCATGAAGGGCCTCATAGTTCGGCTGTGGCCTAAGGAGGCCATGCCTAGGAGCTACTTCGGCCTGGTGCGGCGGCTGGTGGATGCGTGTCCATGGGTTGAAGTCATCAAGCACTCCGCCTGTATTGAAGGTGCCCGTTGGGCCCTTGCCCGCGCAAAGGTGCACTGGGGCAAGATGGATGCCCAGAAGCTTGTGACGGATGCGCCACCGCAGGGCAAGGAGCATCGCACGCCCGAGATGTATTATAAAAGTGTCCTGAAGGGTGCCCGCATTATTGCGGGTGAGTGCTCCAAAGATGTAATTTTTGAGTAGACTCGCATTTTGTTATCCTGTGCGCTGGAAACTTTGTTCATATGCGCTAAGCAACGCTTGTTAATTTAAAATATTACCTTCTGTGCGGCTGTTTATCAAATCTGAGAGATGGCAAGTCGTCGGCTTCAGCCCCCATGCCACGAGTGCTGGGGTGTTTGGGATAAATTTGAGCACTCTTGTTCCCATTTTTGGGTCCATCTAGGGAGGCGCTCAACACAACGAACAAGGCAACCGGACTTATAATGCTTGAACTCTCTCACTTAGCCATAGAATTCTATAATTTTAAATTTCGGCGAAGCCCCTAGTATTCAGAAGGCCGAATTTGGGGCGCTATCCACGCCTGTGCCGGACAAAGACGGCTCCTCGCTCTAAGCGGCATAAGTCTTTAGGGACTCGCAAAAAACCTCTCGAACAGCGACCGGCTCGCCTCATCATGACGGTCAGTTTTAGCTTTCTCCACTAAGGCGCTCGCCCAGCTCAACTGGGGCGCAATCGTAGTGGTTCTCCCAGTGCTACCTTAGCCGATTCAATGGAACGTAAGGTAACAAAACATGGGAGCCGGGCAAACCCAACTATTGACCCAAGAACATGATTCGGAGCTGATGCATATAATGCTATAAGTTCGGGGTGCCGCACTTGTGAAAGTGTTCGGACTTATCACACCATGATGCGGGAAACATAAGCCCCTGGTGTATTTAGCCGTACCAAAGTGTACGGATGCAACATGTCATAAATGAACATATGTATAAGAAAGAAATGCAAGTGAAAGCAAAAAGGTGTTGCATTGTTTATTCAAGAAAGACTGCTGTGAATGCAGAACGATACAAATGGTGCGATAAGCAAGGGATGGGACTATTAAACATGTCCCCCTCCAGGGGTAGGCTGCGGAATGGTGTATAAAACAGATTTAATGCTCGTAATGGAGACCACCTGAATATTCGTAGTAGCCTTTCTCCTTCCCTGGCTGTTGCATCGTGAGTTCGGCAGGTCTGCTGCCGGACAGGGCCTCTGATGAACGGAGTCCTGTGCAAAAAAAGGAAAAAAAAGAACGACACACTTGAGAGCCCCTGGTGTGGTTAAGCCGCATTCTGGGCCTATCGTGGTCGTGCCCCTCCCCCCATGCCCATGGTATCTCCAGAGCGTAATGGTGTACGTGAAGGACCTACCTTGAAATTTTGCAGGGGCTGGGGTTGGGGCCGCACTGCTACGCGTGCTCGGAATGTGCCAGGTGGTCTTGTTGTAGGTTACTCCGGGCGCGTTTAGCCGTGTCCGGTCGCTTAATGGCCAGACTCGAGAATTGCCTTAAGAGGCTGCACCGTACTTCTGCCGCGAGAGCCGCTGTATGTTCCTCCGTTCGGAGAGAGCGTTCAGTGTTTCCGTTGACCGTGATGACTCCTCGAGGGCCTGGCATCTTGAGCTTGAGGTATGCATAGTGCGGCACCGCGTTGAACTTTGCAAACGCGGTACGTCCGAGCAGAGCATGATAGCCGCTGCGAAACGGAACTATGTCGAAGATTAACTCCTTGCTTCGGAAGTTATCCGGGGATTCGAAGACCACTTCCAGTGTAACTGAGCCTGTACAACTGGCTTCTACACCTGGTATGACGCCTTTAAAGGTAGTCTTGGTAGGTTTAATCCTTGAGGGGTTGATGCCCATTTTGCGCACTGTATCCTGATAAAGCAGGTTCAGGCTGCTGCCGCCGTCCATCAAGACTCTGGTGAGGTGAAATCCATCGATGATTGGGTCTAAAACCAATGCGGCGAATCCGCCGTGGCGGATGCTGGTGGGGTGGTCCCTTCGGTCAGAAGTGATTGGGCAGGAGGACCATGGGTTGAACTTCGGGGCAACAGGCTCCATCGCATATACATCCCTGAGTGCACGCTTCCGCTCCCTTTTGGGTATGTGTGTTGCGTATATCATGTTCACCGTCCGCACTTGTGGGGGGAAACCCTTCTATCCTCTATTGTTCGGCGGTCGGGTCTCTTCCTCGTCATCGCTATGTAGCCCCTTGTCGTTTTTTTCGGCAATTAACTTGCCTGCCTGCTTGAATACCCAACAGTCCCTGTTGGTGTGGTTGGCTGGCTTTTCGGGGGTGCCGTGTATCTGGCACGAGCGGTCGAGTTTTCGGTCCAAATTGGACGGACCCGGAGTAGTTCTTTTGAATGGCTTTTTCCGCTGACCGGGTTTAGAGCCTCTGAATCCGGCATTGACTGCCGTATCCTCACTATTATCGCCGTTAATGCGGCGTTTGTTTTTGTTGCGACGCGACCTGCTATTGCGGTCCTTGATATCCGGACTGCCAGAATTTTTGCTGAGGTTGTTGCTGCGTGCTAGCCAGCTGTCCTCACCCGCGCAGAAGCGAGTCATGAGTGATGTGAGGGCTGCCATGGATTTCGGCTTTTCCTGTCCCAGGTGCCGGGCAAGCCACTCGTCGCGGATGTTATGTTTGAAGGCCGCGAGGTCCTCCGCATCCGGATAGTCGACGATTTGGTTTTTATTGGTTAAGAACCGTGTCCAGAATTGTCTGGCCGATTCGTCTGGCTGCTGAATTATGTGGCTTAGGTCGTCAGCGTCTGGTGGTCGCACATACGTGCCTTGGAAGTTATCGAGGAATGCAGCTTCCAGGTCTTCCCAACTCCCAATTGACTCTGCTCGCAAGCTGTTAAGCCAATGCCGGGCTGGTCCTTCAAGCTTGAGTGGGAGATATTTGATGGCGTGAAGATCATCACCGCGGGCCATGTGGATGTGAAGGAGATAGTCTTTGATCCAAACCGCGGGGTCTGTTGTGCCATCGTAAGATTCAATATTCACGGGTTTAAACCCTTCGGGGATTTGATGATCCATTACTTCATCTGTGAAGCATAGTGGGTGTGCGGCGCCTCTGTACTGGGCGATATCACGACGGAGTTCAAAAGAGCTTTGTCTATTTTGTTCGGCCCGGCTGGACTTACTGTGTCTGGCGCGACGGTTGTCGTCACGTATCATGGGGCGCCCACGCGATCCATAGATCGATCTTGATTGTCTTTCCTTATCCTCCAATATATCTCGCAAGTCCAGAGTGTTCCCCTGTGGCCTTGTGCTTTTCGAGCGATGCCGGGGTACGGTTTTAGTGGAGGGTCTAGAGGCCTCTCTGTCGCGGCCACGGGGTGGTCGGTCAGCCGTATTGTCTTCTGGTGATGCAGGTTCATATGCCTCCTCCTCTAATCGGGGGAGCAGCTTGCGTTTAGGATAGCTTTTGGAGGGGCGTTCGAGCTCATGCTCTTCGGCCGCGAGGACTTCAGTCCATCTGTCGGCTAGCAGATCTTGATCAGCTCTAAGCTACTGCTGCTTTTTCTTGAGGCTGTTTGCCGTGGCCATAAGCCTGCGTTTAAAACGCTCTTGTTCGACGGGATCCTCAGGCATGACGAATTCGTCGTCGTCGAGGCTTGCCTCGTCTTCGGAGGGAGGCATGCTAGTCCTCGACCTCTTCTTCTGCCGGCCTCTCATGAGGGCTGGCGTTCTCCGTCCTCTTGTGCTGAATCTGCTGGAGGGGGTTGTCATTGGCACTGTCTGGGGTGTTATTATCTCCGGTGCCGGAATCTCCATTTTGCTATGGCGGGATTTAGAGCGGCGCCGCTGACGCGGCGCTTGGGCTGTTTCTTGAGGGGTCATCCTCAGCTGTTCCTCGCCATTCCCATCCTTTGGGGATATCCACCATGTATATGTCATATGATGAGGTGCCTTTCCATGCCCAGTAGGCGCTGGTTCTTGGTCGTCTCCGGCATCGTCGTCCATACCGTCGATGTCTTCGGAGTCGAAGTCTAGCATGTCGGTTAGATCGTCGACAGTGGCTACTAAGTGGGTGGTGGGTGGGCTTTGAATTTCTTCGTCGTCCGCATCCCAACCGTCCTGACCGCAATCCGTCCAGGGCTCTCCTGATAACGAGAGATACTTTAGCGAACTCAAGATGTCGCTGAAAGGTGAGTGTTGAAAGATGTCCGCGGCGGTGAACTCCATGATCGGCGCCCAATCGGATTCGATCGGAGGGGGCGCAGGAGGTTCGGAGTCCGGCGAGGAGTCCGGCACCTCAGAGTCACGAGCTTCATGAGGGACAAGGTCAGTGTTCGGCTCTATCGCCGTAGTGGTTGCAGCCCCCGAGGCGGTGTCTAGCCACCCATCCTCGATCTGCGCAGCCGGCTCCGAATTGAAGATCGGAGCAGACTCGAGTGCGGCCTCCAGGGTACTGTCCGGCTGCAGAGCTAAATCATGTCCATCGTGATAGTGCGGCGCGCTTGGCCGTGGCTCAAATCCATCGAAGATCAAGTCCCCACGGATGTCAACCGTGTAGTTTAAACTTCCAAATCTAACCTGATGGCCAGGGGTGTAGCTTTCGATCTGCTCCATATGGCCAAGCGAATTGGCCCGAAGTGCGAAGCCGCCGAACACGAAGATCTATCCGGGGAGAAAATTCTCACCCTGGACCGCGTCGAGGTTGATGATCGAAGAAGCCATCGGGCCTAAAGGTGATGACACAGAGGAACTCTCAATGAAAACACCAATGTCGGTGTCAAAACCGGCGGATCTCGGGTAGGGGGTCCCGAACTGTGCGTCTAGGCGGATGGTAACAGGAGACAAGGGACATGATGTTTTTACCCAGGTTCGGGCCCTCTCAATGGAGGTAAAACCCTACTCCTGCTTGATTAATATTGATGATATGGGTAGTACAAGAGTTGATCTACCACGAGATCAGAGAGGCTAAACCCTAGAAGCTAGCCTATTGTATGATTGTTCTTCTGTCCTACAGACTAAAACTCTCTGGTTTATATAGACACCGGAGAGGGCTAGGGTTACACAGAGTCGGTTACAATGGGAGGAGATCTTCATATCAAATCGCCAAGCTTGCCTTCCACGCCAAGGAAAGTCCCATCCGGACACGGGACAAAGTCTTCAATCTTGTATCTTCATAGTCTTGGAGTCCGGCCGAGATGATAGTTCGGCTATCCGGGACACCCCTAGTCCAGGACTCCCACAGTTATGTTTATTCTTTATGGCATACGTATCAACACAATAATCATCATAAATAGGAGGCATGCTTTCATCATAATAAATTTGCTCATAAAAACTCGGGAGGCTAAAAATATCATCTTCATTAAACGTAGCATCCCCAAGCTTGGGACAAACATTATTTGCAACAAATATATTCTCAAACATGCCATTCTCATCAAACATAGCATCCCCAAGCTTGGGCCTTTTCATATCATAAGCATAATCACTCTCATCATTAATAGTAAGGATAGCACCAATAGTATAGCAATTATCATCATCACAATGAGTAATAGGAGCAACATCATTTGGGAGGGATACCTTTCTACCTTTGCTTCTCCATCTTTTATTTTTCTTCTTCACATCATGTGTGGGTTTAACCCTCTTTTTTGAGCTCCTTATTAATGAGATTGGTTGAATAGAAAGCTCCTCCTCGTTACCTGATTCATCATAAGAAATAATAGGAGGATATTGGGAAGTCTCTTCCCTCTCATTAGTATTTTCTTCATCTTCTATTTGCTTTCTTTTCTTTATGTAATTGGCAATATAAGGATTTTCAATGCAATTCACCGCACAATACATATAAATTTCTTCTAGGTCAAAATCAAGAACTTTATCAGGGACAATTTTGGAAAATCTTTTGTCGTGGGGAAACTGGCGGTCCACGAACACCTATGGGACCGGAGCCCCTTTCGGTTCGGCGGGGGGAGGAGATCGCACGAAGAGCAGATCGAGGCGAAGCACACGAGCAGTTTACCCAGCTTCGGAGCTCTCCGGAGAGATAATACTCCTACTGCTGCTTGTTTGTGTGTATTGAGTGCTTCGAATGTTCCAAACCTACGAACCCCCTCTATGTTGCGCAAGGGCCTCCTTTTATATGCTAAAGGGGTCACCGACAGGTGGCAACGTAGGCGAGGGTAAAAATGGAAAAGAGAGTTGCGGTTGGTGCAACTACCTGTACAGTGCATCCTACCTACCTCTGACGGCAGGGGACAAAGGCATTAAATGCCCGTCTGTGTCACCCAAACAGTGCAAAAATGGACCGTCAGAGGCGCCACCGCTTGCCATGATGGTAATCTTGCATGCCACCGCGCACCGGTGGCTACACAGCCTTCCGCCATGCGTGCCTGGAAAGGCCCCAGGGCGACACGTTGGTGGATGCGCTGGAGCGTGGGTACAGGGTGGTTGGCTGGCCGCGGCAAGCACCTTGCCGCGGTCGTTGTCTTGTCGCGTCCGGAAGCTTGTCGCTCACCGGGCCTTGCCGGAACGTGTGGCGCGTCGCGGCAAGTTCCTTGAAATGCCTTGTCTGGCCTTCCCGGCAAGCTCCTCTTGCCGGGGCCTTGTCTCCTTGGCCTAAACATTTTGCTCTTGAATGGCCGGTTGGCCTTTCCGGCAAGCTCCTCTTGCCGGGTGCCTTTGTGCTCTTGAATGGCTCTAAGGGAACCATGGAGGATCTTTGGCGATCACCCGGCAAGCCTTGCCGCGGGGCGCTGCAACTGCCCGTGCACAAGTTCGGGATACTAGGGTACCCCTACTCTAGTACACCGACAGGAGCCCCCGGGCCTGGGCCACACACGGTGCCGAGCGCTGTTGGGCCAGGCCCAAAACAGTGCACGGGCACGCGTGGCTTGGGTTACGCCGCAACTTACTCCGCCCCCACCACGCCCTCCCCAATGGCGCGCGTCGAATGCGGCATCGTGGGAGTTATCATGGGGGTTTCTTTAATTGGAAGGATGAAACATGTGCCCCCTCCCTCTTTATAAGCAGGGGAAATAGGGGCAGTTCGTTCATCCTGCCGTTTGTTGCTTCCAATCTCAAAAGCTCCGCCGCTCTCCCCTTCTTCTCGAAGCCGAGAGAGAGCAGCGCTCGTCCCCCCATTGCCACCAGCACCACCAACGCCGTCGACCTCCCTCACCACCTCCGCCATGGCTCCGAAAGCCGACAAGGGGAAGGGTGTGAAGTCGGCCGAGGCGCAGCGGCTCGCGGCGCTGCGGAAGGAGCGGGCGATCTTCTCCCCCCATCTCGGCGCGAAGGAGCTGAGGGAGTACTTCTACCTCTTCTGGTCGACGGAGACGCGAGCGCATCCGCGCACGAGGGTGCTTCCGGCGACCGCTTCGGAGTTAGCTCCAAACGGGTACCCATTCTTCGCGTTGTTCTTCAATTGCGGGCTCTGCCCGCCCTTCTCAGAGTTCTTCTGCGACATCATGAACACGTACGGGCTCCGCCTCCTAGACTTCACCCCCAATGCCGTTCTGACAATGGCAGTTTTCGCACATCTCTGCGAAAACTTTGTCGGAGTCCACCCAAATTTAGCCCTTTTCCGCCACTTCTTCATGCCTTGGGTCGAGAGAGGATAGCCGCTTGCCGGAGGGATAGCCTGGATCTCGAGAGTCGGCAAGAAGGAGGCGTATCTGGAGGGTGAGCTTCGCAACAAGTGGGAGGATTGGAGGGCGGAGTGGTGTTGGATCGTTGAGGAGAACCCGTAGCCGTTCACTGCCGTGCGCCAAGCCCCAATAGTGCGCGGCAACGATTGGAGCAACGTGGCCCCGGAAGACGAGAGGCTGAAGATCGCTGTTACCAGAATCCTCCGCCTCAGGCATGCCGGGCTTACCGTAGGCGCAGTTGGCGCAGATTTCCTTCGCCGCCGCATTGCCCCCCTGCAGGAGAGGGGGAGGCCCGCCTGGGAGTTCAAGAACTCGGCGGATATCATGAGGCTGCGGCCAGGCCTCAATTTGAACTTCACCGTCCTGGAGCTGGACGCGACGCTGTCGGAGTTGTTCAAGCGCGACCCCCAACACCCATTCACGTTGCCGCGGGGCGTCGTACCGCTGTGCAACAACTCGTCGCTCGACCGGATCCGTGCCATGATGCCGTTGTGCGATTCGCACGGAATCGCACCAACTTGGCAAGAGCCTGCGGATGACGTTGTGCGGGCGTTCTTCGACAATTTAGAAGAAGTGCCGGTTCGCACCGATGAGCAGAAGAGCCTCACCCGCGACACCACTGAAACGGAGCTGCAGCTCATCGCCACCAGGGCGGAAGAGGCTGCGGCAGCAGCTGCCGCAGGTGAGTTCGGGTTCACCGTGGAGGAGGCAGAGGCAGCAGAGGCGACAAGCCTTGCCGAGCGCGAGGAGTTTGTCGGCGAGGACGAAGAGCTTGTAGGGCCTGAAGACGAACCGAACGAGCCCGGCGAGGAAGACCTTGTCGGGCCCATTCCTTCGGACAGCCTGCCACAAGTAGAGCCCTCAGCCGCACCAAGAAGGCGTCTCTGTAGGGCCGGGGACACAGTGGGGCGGCAAACAGGTCAACAACCGCCACAGCGCACGACGCGCTCCACCGCGACAAGCTCTGTTACCGCGGGAGCACCTCCCGCCGCTGCAGCAACTAGAGCGGGGCCTTCCCGGACCACCGCTACTGCCCCTGTCAAGCGGGCAAGGGAACCCACTCCTCCACCTCGCCGTACCGGAGGTGGGCCGGATTTTGACCTCTCCGCGCTGAGCTCCGACGAGGAAGAGGAAGAGTAAGTTTCTTCATTGCACTCGTAATTCTTCAATCTTGTTGTTTTTGTCTTTTATCTGACTTGCTTCAATCTGAACCTATTCCTTTTCAGGACGCTGGCCCAGAGAGCGGCGAAGAGAGCCAAGGCCCCGGTGATTGTCATCGAGGATGATATCACCGTGTCAGTGGGAGGTGTATCTGAGACCACCTTGACGGACCCGGCAACTACTCCTTAGAGCAGCCCCCAGCGCAGCCCCCAGCGTAAGTTTATAGTTTGCTTCTTGCTGACAGGCGCTTGTGGGTGCTTTTTCTTTGCTGATATCTTGTCTGTTGAATTTGTGTAGGAGCAGAGCAGCCTCACCAAGAGGGCCCGGAGACCGCTCTCGAAGCGCCATCTGCTTCGACTACGCCGCCGAGGGAGGGCTCCCCGGCAAGGGAGCGCTCCCCGGCAAGGGAGAACTCTCCGGCAAGGGGAGTTCCCCGGCAAGGGACGACACTAGCGATCCTCCGGTGGTTGAGACCACGACTGCGGATCCCAGCTCAGGTAATCCACTTGCCTGAGAACTTCCCTTGGGTTCTTCTTCTTCTGATTTTCTCTTTGAGTATTTGCTTGACTTTTCTCTCTCCTCCGTTCTTCAAATCCATCTGCCGCAGAGCCGATGGAGATCGAGGCCGCCGACGAGGGGAACATCGCCGCCACCGAAGGAGAGGTCGGTGCTGACGAGCCCGCCGGCGAGGAGGCCGCCAAGGCTGCCGCCGCAGAAGCAGGCGAGGGGTCTGGCGATCGTACTGACGGCCCCGAGGCCGCAGGAGCGCCAGGCGCTACACCGACCGCCGATCCCTCCGCTGCTGCTGCCGTGTCGGACTCCGAGGAGCCTCAGCCCGGCACCTATCTAAAGGCCGGAGACGGGATTTTCATCAAGCTCCCCTGGGCATCAAGCTCCAGGGCGCCGGTCAAGGGGGAGATCTTTGATGGTGAAGTGCTCGCCTTCGCCGGGCTGTCGTTGGTCGACACGCCAGGTAGCAGCGACGAGCCTGAAGAGGAGCGGTTGCTGCGAAGACTGACGTCGCTCTACCGCGCCCGGCAAGCCAAACTGGCGTCCCGGGAGGCGCTTGTCGTGAAGGCGGGAGTAGACATGGAGAAGCGCGCGGAAGAGCTCCGAAGCGCCAACCAAGAAGCTCTCCGGTCTATGGCACAGGAGCGGGAGCAGCTTGCCGAGGAGCGCACGGCCTTCCTCCTCGAGAAGGCCGAAGCTGAGGAGCAGCAACGGCTGGCTGCCGAGAAGCAGGCCGCGCGGGAAGGTGAGCTGGTGCAGCGGAAGGCCTACCTCGACAGCTACGAGGAGGAGGTTGTCGCGCGCGAGCAAGCACTCGGCGGGGCCCTCAAGGAAGCAAGGGACGCTGCCGCAGCTGCTGAGGCCGCCAAGAAGGAGTTGGAGGTGAAGGTGATGCAGTTGGAGGCCGATCTGAAGGCGAACGGCGAGGAGCTTGCCGCGCTCAAGCGCGAGCATGAGAAGGATGCTGCCGCTCATGGTGAGCTGCAAGGTCTCCTCGCTGAGAGGGGCAAGGAGCTCAGCGCCGCCAATGACTCCAATGCTGATCTAGAGCTGAAGCTGGCCACGCTGACCCAGTCACTGGACGGCGCCAAGGAGCGGGAGGTGGCCTTGTCGGAGAAGATCAAGGCCGACGAGGCGCTGTTGGCGAGTATTGCCATCACCCAGAACTCGTTCAGGGAGACGGTGGAGCACTGGACCGAGGGTCTAGTGAATATCGCCGCAGTCATCGATGGGAGCTGGCGCAGCTGGGGATGGAGGACTTTGGGTATCCTTCCGACGAGCATCTCCAGCCCAGCGCCAAGCTCAGCTTGTTCTTCAAGGACGTGGCGACGGCCCTCCAGCAGCTCCGGGAGAAGATCCGAAAGCAGCTGGCCGACGAGTCACGCAGGATCTGCGTAGGAGCTCTTTAGAAGGTGCTGGTGAAAGTGGCCTTCCGCAACCCAGGCCTCAACTTCACCAACGTCCTCAAGTCCCTGCCAGCAGATGCTGATCTTGAAGCCCTCAAGGCCCTTGTCGCACCCATTGTGGACAAGGTGAGCGGAATCAAGAGGGTTGAAGGTGACCGCGTAGACTAGGCCGCCCGTTGTATCTTTTTCTTGTTGCTGCAGCGTTATGTCATGAGAACAATCCATTAGACCCGACAAGTTACCTTGCAATATAACTCTATTTTGGGTATTGATTGCAATGTTACTTCCTTTACTTGATTCCCTCCTTTGTATGTTTTTACCCTACGCTTTTAGGGAACTTGCCGGCGCACGCACCTGAGCCGCGAGCGCTGAGTGCGGAACGTCAGCAGCCCGCTGGCGATGCTGCTTCCGGCAAGAAACCTTGTCGCGAACTAGTTGCAGCTCACTTAGGTTGTTGAGCGGACTCGAAACAAAGTAAGGGCGCAACCAGTTACGAGTTGGTTCCTCCGCGCACAGGTTTTCCATACAAAAGACGATCGTTCGAGGAAGATAACTTAAAAAGAAAATTAAAACTGATTGCTCAAACTTTGGCAACTTAGCTTTTCTGTCGTTTGCTTCCCGGCAAGGCGAAACTTCCTTGAACGAGGCCCGGTCCACACCATTATCTTCTCCTTCCCCCCCGGCAAACTTGTGTGCGAGGGAACCTTCCTTTCCTTGAGAAAGAGAAAGAAGAGAAAATAAAGATATGGAGCCTTACGGCTCGTTATTGCTTACCGGGGGCAGGTGCTGCACAAAGTGTCAGATAATATATGCAAAGTAGAAAGCATAAAATTGACAAGATGTGCGGAGCACATGAGTTTTACTTATGCACGGGATCTGCGCCCGGCTTTGTACAAAGGATTACATGCAACATCGGCAAGACTTGTACAAAAGGTGGTTGCCGGAATAGGTTCCGGCAACCGCGCCCTACGGGTAAAACTTATGAAGATGCTCAATGTTCCAGGAGTTGCTCACCGGAATGCCATCTTTGGTCTCAAGGCGGACAGCGCCAGGCCTAGTGACTCGTTTCACCCGGTAAGGGCCTTCCCACTTTGGCGTCAACTTGTTGGAATTCTTGGCGGACTGAACGCGCCGAAGAACAAGGTCGCCTTCCTCGAGACTTCTGGCATTAACTTTGCGGCTGTGGTAGCGGCACAAAGCTTGCTGGTATCGAGCAGCTCGTACAGCAGCCTGAAGACGGTCCTCCTCAAGGAGCAGCGCGTCATCATGTCGCAGCTGCTCTTGCTCAAGCTCATCATAAGCGAGCACTCGAGGTGACCCGTATACGAGTTCCGTGGGGAGAACTGCCTCTGCTCCATAGACTAGAGCGAAAGGTGTCTGGCCAGTGGCTCGATTTGGCGTCGTCCTGATCGACCAAAGAACCACCGGCAGCTCCTCGATCCAGTTCTTCCGCACTTGCGCAGCCTGTCGAAAGTCCTGGTCTTGAGCCCGCGCAGCACTTTAGCATTTGCCCTCTCCGCTTGACCGTTGCTTCTCGGATGAGCAACAGAAGCGAAGCAGACCTTGGCGCCAAGATCTTGGACGTACTGCATGAAGGTGCGGCTCGTGAATTGCGTGCCGTTGTCGGTGATGATCCTGTTAGGGATCCCGAAACGGCAAACAATCGACCTGAAGAACTTGACTGCTGACTGTGCTGTCACCTTCCTCACTGCTTCCACTTCCGGCCACTTTGTGAACTTGTCGATTGCAACGTACAAGTACTCAAAGCCCCCGACAGCTCGGGGGAAGGGGCCGAGGATGTCGAGCCCCCAGACCGAAAATGGCCAGGATAAAGGGATCGTCTGGAGAGCTTGAGTTGGCTGGTGTATCTATTTGGAATGGAACTGGCACGCTTCACACTTGGTTACTTGTGCAGTTGCATCCTGGAGGGCTGTCGGCCAAAAGAAACCTTGCCGGAAAGCTTTGCCGGCAAGTGCTCTGGCGCCAATGTGGTGACCACATATGCCTCCATGTATCTCTGCCAACAGCTTCTGTCCATCTTCCCGGTGAATACACTTCAATTTCACACCGTTGAGTCTTCTTCTGTACAATGTTTTGTCGACAAACTGGTACATACTTGACTGCCGGGCTACTCTTTCCGCTTCTTCTTGCTCTTCGGGAAGTTCTCCTGTCTGAAGGAAACGGACAATCTGCTGTGCCCATGCTGGAGCTTGTGGCTCGACAACAAGGACTAAAGGCACATCTGCTGCTGCGGGAACATCCGCTTCTACGGCGAGAACCTGCGGTTCAGCCGGAGCTTGATGTTCCCTGGCAAGCTTGCCGGAGCAAAACTTGTCGGGAGCATCTGCTTCAACGATACAAGCCCTAGGACTTGCCGGAGCAGACTGCTCCTCAGCACTCTTGGCGTTGATCTTGGGGTTCTTCTTGGCGGCGGCTTCGGGGAGCTCTGCCGGAAAGTAGTCGCCAGAGATCAACTTCCTCTTCTTGCTCTGTCCAGTTGTTGGTGTCACAGACGGTTGAGTCAGCTTGAGCACAAAGATCCCTGGTTCCACAAGTAACTTTAGGGCAGTGCACTTTGACAGGCCATCGGCTATGTCATTCTGAGCCCTTGGAACATGTTCCATCTGTAGGCCGTCAAAGTGCTCCTCTAGCTTTCTCACTTCATCCACGTAAGCTTCCATCAACAGACTCTGATAATTCTTGTTTACTTGTCGGACGACAAGCTGCGAGTCACCCCTGACAATAAGCTTCTTGATCCCAAGGTCAGCCGCGATCCTGAGGCCGGCAAGCAAACCTTCATACTCTACAGTATTGTTTGTCGCTTGCTCCTTGGGAAAGTGCATCTGGACTACGTACTTGAGGTGCTCTCCGGTGGGTGCGACAAGTAGTACGCCCGCACCGGCGCCTTGCAACGAGAAGGCACCGTCAAAGTACATCAGCCACTCTTTGCTTGCTTCCTTGACGGGGATGCTTGTTTCTGGAATTTCTTCGTCTGGTGTTGGCGTCCATTCTGCTATGAATTCCGCCAATGCTCTGTTTTGGATAGTTGCAGTACTCTCAAACTTGAGACCGAAGCTTGACAGTTCCAGTGCCCACTCGACTATCCTGCCCGTTGCTTCTGGATATTGCAGTATCCTCTTCAACGGGAAATGAGTGACAACTGTTATCTCATGTGCTTGGAAGTAATGGCGCAGCTTTCTCGAGGCCATGAGGAGGCCGAATAGCAATTTCTGCACACCAGAGTTCCTTGACCTAGCCCCCTGCAGAAGGGAACTGACAAAGTAAACTGGGCGCTGCACCATTCTTCTGTGCACCTTCTCAGGCGTCTGCGTAGATCCATCCTTGTCGGGACCAGAGCTTGCCGGTGAAGCCCCCTGCTCGTCGCTGGATGCACCTACCTTGGTCGCTGGCTCATCATCCGCCTCCCTCTCTGCTACTAACGCAGCACTAATCACTTGATTGGTTGCCGCTATATACAGCAGCAACTTCTCTTGTGGCTTAGGTGCGACAAGTATTGGAGTGGAGGACAGGTATCTCTTTAAGTCCTGCAGCGCAGCCTCCGCTTCCGGAGTCCGTTTCATTGGACCTGCCTTTTTCAAAATTTTGAAAAATGGCAGGGCGCGCTCAGCAGACCTAGAGATAAACCTGCTGATAGCAGCCACACAACTGGCAAGCCTTCGTACATCCTTGATGCTCTTCGGGGCTTCAATTTGCTCAATGGCCTTGATCTTGTCGGGATTGGCTTCAATCCCCCGCTGAGACACGAAGAATCCGAGAAGCTTGCCGGAAGGGACTCCAAACACGCACTTCTCGGGGTTGAGCTTGAGGTTGATCTTGCGCAGATTTGCAAAGGTCTCATCTAAATCTTGGATCAGAGTAGCCTTATCCTTGCTCTTGACCACTATGTCATCCATGTAGGCTTCTACATTTCTGTGTATCTGTGGCTCAAAAGCATAATGCACTACCCTTGCAAATGTTGAACCAGCATTCTTTAAACCAAAGGGCATCCGTACGAAACAGTACGTGCCACATGGGGTGATGAATGCGGTCTTCTCCTCATCCTCTTCTGCCATGAAGATCTGATGGTATCCTGAGTATGCATCAAGAAATGAAAGCAAGTCACATCCGGCTGTGGAGTCAACAATCTGGTCGATGCGCGGCAAGGGAAATGGGTCTTTGGGACAAGCTTTATTGACATCGGTGAAGTCTATACAAAGCCTCCATTTCCCATTCGCCTTGCGCATGACTACAGGATTGGCCAGCCACATAGGATGGAGCACTCCTCTGACAAGGCCTGCTGCTTCCAATTTCTTGATTTCTTCTGCTATGAACTCTTGGCGCTCCACTGCTTGCTTCCTGATTTTCTGCTTGACAGGCCGCGCATGAGGACAGACGGCAAGGTGGTGCTCAATTACTTTCCTGGGAACACCGGGGATGTCAGACGGTTGCCATGCAAACACGTCGATGTTCGCCCGCAGGAAAGCAACAAGCGCGCTTTCCTATTTAGGGTCGAGCGTGGCACTGATGGTGAAGGTACCACCAGTGCCGTCCTCCTTGGCGGACACCTTCTTGATCTCTGGTGGAACTGCCATCATCTTCTTACACTTGCCGGTGGAGCCCGATGGTGCGTCCTCGACGGTAGCGCAGCACTCCGAAGAGGTGCGCTTGCCGGAGTGGGCATCAGAGCTCTTGCCGGACTTGGTCTTCTTCGCCCCGGGAGCTTCAGCGGCAAGTGATCTGCGATCTGCTGCGGCTGCTGCTTCCCGATAAATCTTGTCGGCGCAGATAAGAGCATCCTTCTTGTCACCAGGGACAGAAATGACACTTATCGGGCCTGGCATCTTCAGTACATTGTAAGCATAGTGAGAGGCTGCCATGAACTTGGCGAGTGCTGGACGGCCAAGGATTCCATTATAGGGCAATGGGAAGTCAGCAACGTCAAAAGTGACCCTCTCAGTTCTGAAATTCAACTTGCTGCCAAATGTCACCGGCAGCGTGATCTTTCCCTTCGGCTTGCTCCTTCCCGGATTGATTCCTTGGAATGTGCCGGTCTCTTCGAGCTCGCTGTCAGGGATTTGGAGTTTCTGGAGCACCGCGGAAGAGATCAAGTTCAAGCCGGCCCCGCCGTCAACTAGCATCTTTGTGACTTTGAGGTTGCGGATAGTTGGTGAAACCAACATCGGCAAGCACCCGACCGCAGTTATGCGATCAGGGTGGTCCTCAATATCAAAGATGATAGGCGTGCTGGACCACTTCAGAGGCTTGCGTGACTCGATGGGTGGTTCTGCTGCATTGACTTCCCGCACCCACTGTTTGAGCTGGCGGTGTGAAGTATGCAGAGAAGGACCACCGTCAACGCACAGGACCTCGGTGGCTTTCTGAAACTCTTGCTCGTCGGCCTCATCATCTTCTATGTCTTCATCGTCGTCTTCATCTTCATCTTTTTCGCGGCCACAGGGAGGTCTGTCTCCTTGCCGCTGCTTGGCCTTGCCGCGGCGTCCTCCCCGACCGGGACGTTTCTTGCCTGCTCCTCTAGCACCTTCCTGGGCTTTCTTCTTGTCGCGTCGCTCGTACTCGGCTTTCTGCAGCTCAACAAGCTGCTCAACCTTCTTGCAACTCTGGAGGTCATGGCCCTTGGTGCGGTGGATCTTGCAGTAGTGCTTGTCGTTGCCGCCCTGCTTGTCGGCGACCACCACAGCCTGGTTGCCGGAGCTGCCAACCTTGGCTTCCTTGGCGCCACCTCCGCTGCTGGACTGCTCAACGACTAGCACGTCTTTGCCTTTCTTCTTCCTATTGTTCCCCGCCGGTTTTTCTTTGCCGGGGCGGTCCCATCACTGTCAGATCCTGCTGCTTCCGCATTCTCTCCGGGGAACCTCCTCCCCTCCTCAGCACGTGCACACTTGTCGGCCAGGGCATATAGCTCACTGACGTCTCTGATCTTGCACATCGCCATCTCCTCCCGCATCCTGCAGTTCCGCATGTTCTGATGGAACGCGCTGATCACCGCGGCTGGGTGGACATCTGGGATGTTGTGCTGCACGCGGCTGAATCTCTGAATATACTTGCGCAGGGGCTCTCCTTCCTTCTGGGCAAGCAGATGAAGGTCACTCTCTTGGCCATGAGGCTTGTGGCCGCCTATAAAGGCGCCAACAAACTGATGGCAGAGATCTGCCCAGGAAGATATGGAGCCGTCCGGCAAGTGCATGAGCCAGGATCTGACATTGGGCTTGAGTACCAGAGGGAAGTAGTTGGCCAGGATCTTGTCGTCCCGCCCCCCAGCAGCTTGCACCACGATGGTGTAGATGCTGAGGAACTCCGATGGATGCTTCTGGCCATCGTACTTCTCTGGTACGTCTGGCTTGAAGTTTTTCATGCTGGGCCACTGGACTTGCCGCAGCTCACGGGTGAACGCAGGGCAACCTACCGCGTACGGCAAGTCACCTGGTTCCCCTGGCGCATGCATGTCGACAATGGGCCCAGCGCGCTGGTCGGATTGACGCCGTGCTTCTCTTCGGCGCTCGATGCGAGTTCGAGCATCTTCTTGCTGGCGTTCATGAAGAACTTGGCGCTGATCGCGGTGAGCTCGCGGATCCGATGACGCAGTGGAGTCGCTGTCGACGTGGATCCGATGAGTCGGCGACCTTGGCCTTCGGGATGGAGAGTGCATGGTGGTTGCACCCCCTCTAGTTTCGTCGCCATCGGCTCGCGCCTGGCAACCTTGTCGCGGCAGCGACGCGCTCGGTTGCCGCGGAGTGTCGCCATTGGCAAAGCCGATGAGACTCTGGATGGTGGCCCTCCATTCATCGATCTTGTCTGACGTCGGAGGGTAATCCAGGAGCAGTTGAGCTCGCGCCAGAGCTTCCGCTCGAGTGGTGGGTGGCAGTGGCGAACGGTGCGAGGAGCGGGATATGCTCGGACTTCTAACTATGTTAGAAGGAGCAGCATCCCGTCCCGGCGACCGTGCCACGCTCGTGCCAGCATGTTGGCGTGCATGCTGATCTTGAGCCTCCCGAGATCCACCAGCTCGATCCTAGTCCAACGAGCGTATGGTACGGCGAATACCATGACGCTGTTGGTCCCGCACCTCCTGAGACGGGCGCGGTGCATGGACGGACATCGAGGTCTGCGGAGCCTTGTCCTTGGACTGGGCAGCACCGTGGGCTCCCTCGCCGATGTCCGTTCTTCCTCTGGCGTCCACCCCACCACCCGTTTGCTCCGGCGGCGGTGGGATCGACGCGGATGGAACTGCTGCCTCCGAAGCCTTCTTCTTCGGTGGCATGTTGATGAAGAAAATTAAGATCTAGCTCGTGTGAACGCCGGATCAGGTTCACACAACCTCGACGCCCCCTACCTGGCGCGCCAAAGATGTCGTGGGGAAACTGGCGGTCCACGAACACCTATGGGACCGGAGCCCCTTTCGGTTCGGCGGGGGGGGGGGGGGGGCGGAGATCGCACGAAGAGCAGATCGAGGCGAAGCACACGAGCAGTTTACCCAGCTTCGGAGCTCTCCGGAGAGATAATACTCCTACTACTGCTTGTTTGTGTGTATTGAGTGCTTCGAATGTTCCGAACCTACGAACCCCCTCTACGTTGCGCAAGGGCCTCCTTTTATATGCTAAAGGGGTCACCGACAGGTGGCAACGCAGGCGAGGGTAAAAATGGAAAAGAGAGTTGCGGTTGGTGCAACTACCTGTACAGTGCATCCTACCTACCTCTGACGGCAGGGGACAAAGGCATTAAATGCCCGTCTGTGTCGCCCAAACAGTGCAAAAAGGGACCGTCAGAGGCGCCACCGCTTGCCACGATGGTAATCTTGCATGCCACCGCGCACCGCTGGCTACACAGCCTTCCGCCACGCGTGCCTGGAAAGGCCCCAGGGCGACACATTAGCGGATGCGCTGGAGCGTGGGTACAGGGTGGTTGGCTGGCCACGGCAAGCACCTTGCCGCGGTCGTTGTCTTGTCGCATCCGGAAGCTTGTCGCTCACCGGGCCTTGCCGGAACGTGTGGCGCGTCGCGGCAAGTTCCTTGAAATGCCTTGTCTGGCCTTCCCGGCAAGCTCCTCTTGCCGGGGCCTTATCTCCTTGGCCTAAACATTTTGCTCTTGAATGGCCGATTGGCCTTCCCGGCAAGCTCCTCTTGCCGGGTGCCTTTGTGCTCTTGAATGGCTCTAAGGGAACCATGGAGGATCTTTGGCGATCACCCGGCAAGCCTTGCCGCGGGGCGCTGCAACTGCCCGTGCACAAGTTCGGGATACTAGGGTACCCCTACTCTAGTACACCGACATCTTTAGTTAAACGTTTTATTTCTTCATAAACCGTAAGAAAACTAAGTTCATTATGATGTGCAAGGGAAATCAAGTCATCATAATTTTTGGACACGATACGATCATGAAACAATTTGCATTGGGGATTTAAATGATCACGTTCATTGGAAAGTTGACAAGGATGGCAAAGAAATTTTAAATTTTCAGCACAAACTTCTAGCCTCTCTTGCAACCATTAAATTTCTAAATACTTATGCCTCTTGCAAAATCTATCTTCCCTATTTGGTGTATACTTGCAAACTTTATGCACTCCACAAAAGTTGACATTCTTATAAGAGACATTTTCATCATGACTAGTGCAATCATCATTATTACTATGGATATTCAAAGAGTTCATACTAAAAACATTGCAATCATGCTCATCATTCAAAGATTTAGTGCCAAACATTTTATAGACTTCTTCTTCTAGCACTTGAGCACAATTTTCCTTTCCATCATTCTCATGAAAGATATTAAAAAGATGAAGCGTATGAGGCAAACTCAATTCCATTTTTTTGTAATTTTCTTTTATAAACTAAATTAGTGATAAAACAAGAAACTAAAAGATTCTATTGCAAGATCTAAAGATATAACTTCAAGCACTAACCTCCCCAGCAACTGCGCTAGAAAAGAGTTTGATGTCTACTACACAACCTTCTTCTTGTAGACGTTGTTGGGCCTCCAAGAGTGCAGAGGTTTGTAGGACAGTAGAAAATTTCCCTCAAGTGGACGACCTAAGGTTTATCAATCTGTGGGAGGCGTAGGATGAAGATGGTCTCTCTCAAACAACCCTGCAACCAAATAACAAAGAGTCTCTTGTGTCCCCAACACACCCAATACAATGGCAAATTGTATACGTGCACTAGTTCGGTGAAGAGATGGTGATACAAGTGCAATATGGATGGTAGGTATAGGTTTTTGTAATCTGAAAAATATAAAAACAGCAAGGTAACTAATGATAAAAGGGAGCACAAACAGTATTGCAATGCTTTGAAACAAGGCCTAGGGTTCATACTTTCACTAGTGCAAGTTCTCTCGACAATGATAACATAATTAGATCATATAACAATCCCTCAACATGCAACAAAGAGTCACTCCAAAGTCACTAATAGCGGAGAACAAGCGAAGAGATTATTGTAGGGTACGAAACCACCTCAAAGTTATTCTTTCTGATCGATCTATTCAAGAGTCCGTAGTAAAATAACACGAAGCTATTCTTTCCGTTCGATCTATCCTAGAGTTCGTACTAGAATAATACCTTAAGACACAAATCGACCCAAACCCTAATGTCACCTAGATACTCCAATGCCACCTCAAGTATCCGTGGGTATGATTATATGATATGCATCACACAATCTCAGATTCATCTATTCAACCAACACAAAGAACTTCAAAGAGTGCCCCAAAGTTTCTATCGGAGAGTCAAGACGAAAACGAGTGCCAACCCCTATGCATAAGTTCACAAGGTGACTGAACCCACAAGTTGATCACCAAAACATACATCAAGTAGATCACGTGAATATCCCATTGTCACCACAGATAAGCACATGCAAGACATACATCAAGTGTTCTCAAATCCTTAAAGACTCAATCCGACAAGATAACTTCAAGGGGAAAACTCAATCCATTACAAGAGAGTAGAGGGGGAGAAACATCATAAGATCCAACTATAATAGCAAAGCTCGCGATACGTCAAGATCGTGCCAAATCAAGAACACAAGAGAGAGATCGTACACATAGCTAATGGTACATACCCACAGCCCCGAGGGTGAATTACTCCCTCCTCGTCATGGAGAGCGCCCGGATGATGAAGATGGCCACCGGTGATGGACCCCCCCTCCGGCAGGGTGCCGGAACTGGGTCCCGATTGGTTTTTGGTGGCTACAGAGGCTTGCGGCGGCGGAACTCCCGATCTATTGTGCTCCTTGATGTTTTAGGGTATATGGATATATATAGGCGAAAGAAGTCGGTCAAGGGAGCCACGAGGGGCCCACGAGGGTGGGGGCGCGCCCAGGAAGTAGGGCGCCTCCCTGCCTCCTGGCTACCTCGAAGCTTCCCTGACGTCTACTCCAAGTCTCCTGGATTGCTTCCGTTCCAAAAATAACTCTCCTGAAGGTTTCATTCCGTTTGGACTCTGTTTGATATTCCTTTTCTTCGAAACACTGAAATAGGCAAGAAAACAACAATTTGGGTTGGGTCTCCGGTTAATAGATTAGTCCCAAAAATAATATAAAAGTGTATAATAAATCCCATAAACATCCAAAACAGATAATATAATAGCATGAATACTTCATAAATTATAGATACATTGGAGACGTATCATATATCAAAGCCAATCTTAATTAACAATGATTTGGCATTTAGTAGTGAGCACAAAGCAACATATATCGTGCAATGACGAAGTCTAACTCTCTTCCTATGCATTAGCATGTCATAATGGAACAATTCATGCACATCAAGTAAAGGCCAATACACAGCATAAACAGTTTCTTGCAATTTTATCGTGTTGGAAACATAGCAAGGTGGAGATATAATTCCTGTCTCATAATAATTTCAAGTAGGGGCAGAAAGCACATGCATATTATATTCATCAAAATCATCATGTGCAGCGGTAAAAGGCAACCCATCAATATAATCCTTAATATGAACAAACTTCTCCGATATAGTATAGTTTGGAGAATTCAAAAAGATAATAGGACTATCATGTGTGGGTGCAATAGCAACAATTTCATGTTTAACATAAGGAACAATAACAAGTTCATCTCCCGTAGCATAATTCATATTGGCATCTTGGCCACAAGCATATCAAGCATCATCAAAAAGGGATATTTCGAAGGAGTCAACGGGATCATAGCATTCATCCTTCGGTAAGAATGAAGGAATGTTAAACAATGTATGAGTTGAAGAGTTACTATCATTAGAAGGTGGGCACGGGTGACCAATCCGCTCTTCCTCCTTTTGTTCTTCGCTCTCCTCATCATATTTTTCATCCAATGAGCTCACAGTTTCATCAATTCCTTCTTCCATAGACTCCTGCAAAATATTAGTCTCTTCTTGGACAACAGAGACTTTCTCAATAAACACATCAATATTGGAATTGTATTTATAATTATCATAGCAATATTTAAGGATAGTAAAATTTTCAAGTCTATAAACTGAATCATCAAAATCTTCAAACTTTTCAAACAAAGATTCAATTTCATAAGCACCCTTAAAAGCAACAAATTCTTCTATTCGTTCCACATCATAATAATCATATCTACCATTGGCATAAGAAGCCAAGGTTTCATTATCATTAAATTTGCATGAAATGGGAAGGTGTGGAGCATTCATCCTAGAGCAACAAGTAAAATCATATCTCAAGCGTAAATTCCAAGCATACCAATGCAACATATCAATTTGATCCCATAAAAGTTTCCCTTTTTGTGTCAAGCGATAATCCCTAAAGTATTCACGTTGATCCAACGTGTTCCCCATTATAATGTTGAATGGGGTTTTCTCAGGATTACCAAAGTAGTGCATAATATTTTTCACATAACGAGCATCGAGGGTTTTAGGAGGTTCCCCATCTCCATGAGTAGCAAGTAGGTGTTTCATGTTCCATATCCATAACTAAAGATAGAGAACAACTTACAACTGGAAATAAAAACTACTTAGTGATAAAGCAAACAAGCACACACGAGAATATTCACCACACGCTATTGCTCCCCGGCAACAGCGCCAGAAAAAGGTCTTGATAACCCACAAGTATAGGGGATCGTTTGTAGCCTTCTTTGATAAATAAGAGCGTCAGACCCAATGAGGAGCTAAAGGCAGAACAAATATTCCCTCAAGTTCTATCGACCACCGATACACCTTTACGCACACTTAACATTTGCTTTACCTAAAACAAGTATGAAACTATTTTGCGAGAATAAAACTATGAGTACTTTGCAAGAATAAAACTATGAATAAATTGCAAGGTAATAAAAGTGGATAGCTTTTGTCAATAAGAAAGTCATTTGTCCCTAGGCAATCGATAACAAGTACCGGTAATCATTCTTATAATTTTATATGAGGGAGAGGCATGAGCTAACATACTTTCTCTACTTGGATCATAAGCACTTATTATTAGACCCCTAGTAAGCATCCACAACTACTGAAGATCATTAAGGTCGTGAAACCCAACCATAGCATTAAGTATCAAGTCCTCTTTACTCCCATACGCCATGACCCACTTATCAGCGTTTAGGCTGTTGTCACCCCCGCAAACCGACAATAAGCAGGCCTTGAACATACTTCAACACCCTACAGCAGGGGCCCCTCATGTTTGCACGAGACGGAGGGCACCGTAGGACAGCACCATAAATAAAATATACAATCATACCAACCAAGATCACAGTCAACCACACAGGACAAAACGGATCTACTCAAACATCATAAGATATATGGAGTTGAGTACCATGTTTAAGTAGATATTATAGCGGGAAAGAGAGGTGTTACACCGCTGCATAGAGGGGAGTAAGTTGGTGTTGACGGTAGCAAGATTGTTGATGTGGATCGTCGTCACGATCCTAGCCCCGGCGGCACTCTGGCACCACCGGGAGAGGGGGGGAGAGATCCCCCCTCCTTCTTCTTCTTCCTTGACCTCCCCCTAGATGGGAGGAGGGTTTCTCCTCTGGTCCATGGCCTCCATGGCGGAGGAGGGGAGGGAGCCCCTCCGAGATTGGATATCCCTCTCTGTTCTCTTCTGCTTCGCGCTCCCCAGATTTGGCCCTTCACGGTATCTTAAATTCCCGGAGATCCGTAACTCCGAATGCGCTGAAATTTTTACATGATTTTTCCCATAAATTATCTTTCTTGTGCCAGAAGAAGGGCTCCAACCGACGTTCGAGGAGGGCATAGTACACCTGGGCGCGCCTGGGCCCCCTGGCGCGCCCCGGTGGGTTGTGCTCATTGTGGGCCTCCGTTTGCGTTGATTCCACCTCCCAAAAATCACATAAATTCCAAAATAATTCTCCGTAATTTTTTATCCGTTTGGACTTCGTTTGATATGGATTTTCTACGATACAAAAAACATGCAAAAATAGGAACTGGCACTGGGCACTAGATCAATAGGTTACTCCAATAAATCATATAAAAAGTTGCCAAAAGTGTGTAAAAGTTGTATAATATTGGCATGAAACAATAAAAAATCATAGATACGACGGAGACGTATCATTCCGCACACCGATCCATCATTATTACACACTTGCTATTTATAATATATAGTAATATATTCTAACTTTACGTTAACATCACCTATTTTTATATTTTAGTTCTCCGATACCATGCAAAGCTATCCTCTTCATACCTACAACATAGTTTTATTTCTCATTTCTAGATGGAAGGAAACGTTTGGTGTACGTAGGGTCATATCAGTGGTAGATAGGACTTGAGAGAATATTGATCTTACCTTTAGCTCCTTATGGGTTCGACACTCCATACTTATCACTTCCACCTTTGGAAATTGCTATGATGATTCCTTGCACTTGGGGATTATCAATGTACAGGCGGATCGTTGACATGAGGAAGTGTCTTCTTCCTGCCATAGATGAGGGATCGAGCAACAGAGCAGTGGCGGGAGCATCACAAGAAATAGATGACTAGATGATCATTTCTCCTACTTTAGAATGCATGCAATTGTTTATTGAGGTGTGCGAATGATCTGTATAGTCACTTATGTAATTGGATGTTTATTTTAGTTATATATATATATATATATTCTTCTATAGATAGAGCAAATCACACGGCCTATTAGCAGCAATCCTCTGTGTTATTATTGGTCTTCGCACACATTTCTGATTACGGACCTGTTTGCTGCGTATCACACACATCTTGTTTGGTTGAGCCGTTTTCATTGTGTTTCCTAATCACACACAGTTCATCCTAGTGAACTATATGTCGTATATCGCACACACCCTCATCTGGCTGCCCGTTTCTATTGTTCTGCATCATCACAAACAGTTCTTAAGGATTAACCGTTTGCCACTCATCATCGCACACACAAATCTAATATGAACCGTGTTTGATGTTGCCGCCATTGCAAATGTTTTGCATCTTTTTTGACGGTTTTATTACATCACCGTTTGTGATTGATGCATCGCACATAGTTTCGTCGAAGGGTCTCTGATTTGACTGTCACGTTTGGACCATCCTGTAGTAGTGTTTGTACTAGTAGCCATGTATTTAATCTCTCTCTCTCTCTCATGTTCTTGATTTGGCACGATCTTGATGCATCGTGAGCTTTGTGAATATAGTTGGATCATATGGTGTTTTCCCCTCTCTATCTTGTTGTGACGAATTGAGTTTTCCCTTTGAGATTTAGTTATTATCGGATTGAATACTTTTATGGATTTGAGAACACTTGATGTATGTCTTGCTATGAATACCCGTGGTGACAATGGGGTATCATATTGATTCACTTGATGTGTGTTTTCGCACTCAACTCGCGGATTCCCGAGGTGACATTGGGGTAATCTATGCATAGGGGTTGATGCATGTTTTCGTCCTTATTTCTCCGATAGAAATCTTGGGGCACTCTTTGAGGTTCTTTGTGTTGGATTGAGTATTATGAATTTGAAATTGTTTGATGCATATCGTATAATCAACTCCACACCGCTCCAAACGGAGATTAGCATCCGCAAGAGTGTGAACTTCGGGATACATCATCGTCTCCGCGTGCCTCGGTTATCTCTTACTGGAGCCCTTTACTTATGCACTTTACTTTATGATAGCCATATTGTTTCTTGATATATATCTTGCTATCACTTAGTTGTTTACCTTGTTTAGCATAAGTTTTTGGTGCTCATAGGTGAGCCTAGTTGTTTTAGGTTTTGTTCTTGACAAATTAATCATTAGGTTTACTCTGCATTTGTTAAAGCCTAAACCGTAATTATTTTAAAGTGCCTATTCACCTCCCTCTAGGCGACATCCACGAACTTTCACTTGTATTGGTTCGTGGTGCAGTCTGGATGCGTTTACTCCCGCAAATCGGACACAAATGTGGGGGAGCATTGCGGGAGTCCATACACCAGACATGTAGGACTCCGACATCCCTAGACCACCCAAAACCCTTCTAGGACTCTACGCCTCCATCCCCCCCATTTTCTTTTCTTCCTTCTTACTTTCTTGCCATCACTGCTGCTCCACCACCCCGGCCGCCATGCCACACCCCTACTGAAACTCTATGTCCCCGTCATCTTCAATGTACCAGTAGGGCTCCACTCAGCTTCTCCTTCGCCATCGTTCAACCGTTATCCATCAACCGCCCCGCTAGGTATCATCTACTACTACTATACTCACCATGTCCGGTAACTATTCAATGAATTGCTAGAGCTAAAAACATTTCCCCCTTCTTCTTTCTAGCAATGGATTGCGACCTGGAGTACATATACGAGCAGTATGTCGAATCCTCCGACGGCTCATTGGACAAGGAGGAGTACTCCGATGAGACGGTGATGATGGAAATAGTCCTTGAAGACGCGGAGCGTGCGGAGGAGCATGTTCTCAATTTCAAGGGCTCGATCAAGGGTCATCGAGTGCTCAACTATAAGTGCATCTAGTGCCCCTTAGTGATTTTGGTGTATTGAAGACTTATAGGTTAAGGGACTAATGTGTTTATGAGTGTACACAGGTCTATAAATCTATGAGGAACTTGATATTTATAGAGAAAGTCGACCCCTAAAAATGAAGTTCTTCGACTGAAGACTTTGATATTCTGAAGACTTTTTGAAGACTTTGAAAGTGAAGAAATTGGTGTGACCTTGAAGACTTGGTATTCATTTGAGGAACATGAAGCATGAAGACTTTTGTTTTCGTAGTTTCGTTTTCTCTTTCTTGAGTCATAGGAAACACCGTACTGTTAAAGGGGGTCGAGGAAATACTAAGGAAAAATTTCCATGTGATGCTCAACTCAAAATCCTACACCTTCCAATCCCTTCGAGTGAAGCCTTTGGAAATCTCATACAGTTCAGTCAATTTCTTCAGTGACAGAGACGAAGTTCTTCTGGTCGCTGAGGAATTTGTTCTGACTGAGGAGTTAGGAATTCGCCAGTGCGGATTGCCTACACAGTGAGGAACATGATAGCCCTGAGGAATTTGAGAGTCAAATTTCCGACCATTGCTGTGCTGCGTGCCAGCTGTCCCAAAATATCTTATCCACCTAACGGTCATATCATTGAAGGGCATTTATGTCTTATCATGTCGGGCTGCTCCCTAGGCAATAAATAGCCGCCCCCTACAACCACTAGCTGGTTGGATGCTCCGAGAGAAACTGACACTTGTCATTTGAGAGCATCCCATCCTCCGAGGACTTTGAGCGAAAATCATCGAGTGAGGAAAAACCCAAACCCAAACACCTACAAACCCAAAGTGATTGAGCATCACTGAAGAGATTGATCCTGCGTGGATCCGACTCTTGTTACCTTTGAAGACTGTGCTTCTTCCAGACGGTTAGGCGTCATGGTCTAGAGCATCCAAGAGGAATTGTGGGTTGCCGAGTGACCGAGTCTATGAAGGTTTGGAAGTCGCCTGAAGACTTACCACGAGTTATTGGACGAGGTCTGTGTGACCTTAGTTCAAGGAGAATACGGTGAGGACTTGGTGTCCTGAGCTGCGTGCTCGACGACTGGGTGTCTGCGACTGTGTGTCCTCGAGTTTAAATACTCAGCCGCTCCAACCAGACGTACAACTGAGACAACAGTTGGAACTGGTCTACCAAATCATTGTCTTCACCAACCTTACTGGTTCTATTTCCTCAACTCTTTCATTTCCTCATTACTGTGTTGAGTGATTGTTCATATCTGTGTTTGAAGACTTTGACTGAAGACTTTCTCAATTTCCTCAGTTCAATTTCTTCAGTCTGTTTGTCTTCATCCTGTGTTATCCTATGATTACGCTTTCTGTACTATGTGTTTGTCTTCATTTCATCATGATGACTATGTCTGTATTCTGTTATGCTTACTTCTGAGTACTTATTCCGCTGCAAGTAGTTCTTCGCTAAGGAATTTCCTCACCGGCAAATTCCTCAGTGAAGAATTCATAAAAATAGCCTATTCACCCCCCTCTAGTCGATATAACGCACTTTCATCAACCGCAACAGGGCATTATTTGCTAACCATTTTTGCCAGTGTTTTCGGATAGATGGCTAGCGAAGACTGTCTTCGATCGTTTGTACGATGGCGTCTGGTCCTATGATGACTACTTCATCCTGAAGAATGATGTCGTGGGAGAAATTGGTTTCTCTATTTACGATAAGTGCACGGCCGCACTCTGGATGCTTGCATATGGCACGACCGCTGATTCGTGGGACAAGTACCTACGGATGTCTGAGAGGACATGCAGAGATGCCATGGTCAGGTTTGCAACTGCCATCGTCAAGGTGTTTGGACCTCAATACCTAAGAGAACCAACTATGACAAACACCGAGAGGCTCTTTGCAATCTCAAAAGAAAGAGGGTAGCCAGGTTTGCTTGGAGCTCTTTATTGCATGCATTGGAAATGGAAGAACTACCCGAAGGCTTTACAAGGGCAATATCAGGGTCATGTTAAGAAGCCCACCATGATTCTTGAAGAAGTTGCATGACATGATCTTTGGATTTGGCACGCTTTCTTTGGCATGCCCGGATCTCACAATGACATCAATGTGCTGCAGTGATCACCATTGTTTGCAAGGCCGACTTAAGGAAAAGCTCCTCCTTGCCACTATACTATCAATGGACATGAGTACAACATGTGCTACTATCTGGCTGACAGTATCTATCCTCCGTGGGCTACCTTTGTCAGCACCATCTCTAACCCCGTTAGCCACAAAAAGGCTCACTTTGCGCAAAGGCAAGAAGCAACTAGAAATGATGTCGAGAGGGCATTTGGAGTTCTGCAGACCCATTTTTCAGTTATTCGTGGACCTGCTAAACAACGGGACCCGGAGACCTTGTTGAAGGTGATGACATGTTGTGTGATCATGCACAACATGATCATCGAGGATGAGGGTGACATTGCTGTTGTTGCTGCTCTAGAACTTGAGAACATGGGTGATCCTATCCAACTTCCAAACCAGAATCCGGCCACATTTGAAGAGTTTACTCAAATGCATCAACAAATTCGGCATCGACCAACTCACGAGCAGCTGAAAGAAGATCTTATTGAGCATTAGTGTATGGTTAAAGGGGAAAACAATGCGAGGATGTAATATTGAAACTTTTTAAATTTGAACTACTACTGCATGCGGCTATTTGATTGTCTATACCCTATGTATGCGGCTATTTGATCGTGCCGACTTAAAAATGATGAAGGCCGGATGTATGCGGCTATGGTTGGATGGCGGTCTCCTGCATTCGTGTCCCGTGGACTGGCCGCCCTGTCCGTGGACGGATGTGGAAGGAAATTTCCGGCTTGGCGTTGGAGATGCCCTCACGTAGAAAATCTACTTTCCCGCTTTTGTTCCCGACCCCCCGACACCGATCTCCCATCTCCTAGCAACCACAGGCAACACAACCACCAGTCCACCACGTGACCACCACATCCATGCCACCCACTAGCAGTCGTTGCTCGCTACCACAACGCCCGCAATGCAAAGTCGACTACTCTTGCAGGCCCTAGCGCACAACCTCTCTCTACCTAGCCACTGCGTCGCCCACAACCAGACACCGTCGCCGCCCGCAACCAGGCATCACTTGCCTCGTCCTAGGCTTGCTTGCACCATGAGCACGAGCTCTGTTGACGACAGAAGCCTTTATCTTCTCCTATGTGATGCCACAACCGATTCATGTCCTCCTTCCGCTTTGGTATTTTGATATGTCTCCAATGTATCTATGATTTTTGATTGTTCCATGCTATTATATTATCTGTTTTGGATGTTTAATATGCATTAATATGCTATTTTATATTATTTTGAGTTTTACAGAAAAAGAATATCAAACGGAGTCCAAACGGAATAAAACTTCCGCGATGATTTTTATTGGACCAGAAGACATCCAGAGGACTTGAAGAGAGGGGCAGAAGGTTCCCGAGGAGGCCACAAGCCTGCCAGGCGCGCCCAAGGGGGCTGGTGGAGAACGTTGCATGGGAAACACAAATTTTCCTACGCTCGCCAAGATCGATCTAGGAGATGAACATCAACTAGAGGAGAGATTGGATCTACATACCCTTGTAGATCACTACGCGAAAGCTTTAAGAAACGCGGTTGATGTAGTCGAACGCCTTCACGATCCAATCACAATTCGTCCCGTGAACTCCCGATCCAAGTGCTAAATGGACGGCACCTCCGCGTTCAACACACGTACAACTTGATGATACTTTTACCTCCTCAATCCAGCGAGCGATGGTGAAGTAGTAGCTCGAGTCCTCCGGCAGCACCATTGTAACACCCCAAAAATTTAACCAGGTTTTAGTTATTAAAATTTTGCCAAGAGTTTAAAAATTTTGCCTGCAAGAATATTTCTGTTGATTTCAAAGCCTTTCTTTTATGCTTAAGGATTTATTTTTTTCCTAGTGGATCCTTCCAAACATATTGAACTTCTATGCCATCTCATTAAAACAATTTCCTAATCAGTAGGATTATTTATTAAATTATTTCACCCTGAGCTATATTCATTAAAATGACTTGTTTTAAGTTTTGGAGCTCTTTTTGAACTACAACCATTTGATAAATTTAACTAAAAATTCCACCAAAATTTGGAGATGTCATGTGATGCCTCTAAATCACTTTTATGCAATAATATATTTCATTCATTGCATATTTTGAGTATTACACATGTTTTTCTTCTCTGGTCCAGTGGACAATTTTGCACTGCAACCCTTTTAAATATTTGTTTCTAGCTTCCACCAAAATTATGGGGTGTCAGTAGCAGCATATGATTCCATTATATGCATAGAACCAATGATGTTCTTTGAAAATTTTGAGTGAATCAACCTAATCTTCATTCTGGTCCATCATGATGGTTTGTACAGCAACCATATTATTGCTTGCTCTTTGGCCCTTGATTCTTTCTCCTTCTTGTAGTCCTCCATGCTAAACCCCTAAGTCCAAGAACATGCAACCATTGGCATATTTTTGGTTCATGAAATAATGCCATTCACATCCTGTCCAGATTTGAAGTTCTGCAAAACTTGCACTAGCAAGTTTGTGCTTTTCACAAACTAACCTCACCTTCCCCTCTTTCACCTAAAGAGACCCCACTCTGGAAGTTTTGGTCACTCCAAGAGCTACCTTGGTGCCTTTGGCATTTTGTCAAGCACCCTGTGGGCATGAACAGATTTGGCATGATGGTAAGTTTGTGTTTTAAACTTTCCCATCTGTCCAAACCAAGTTGTCTAGTAGCCTGCTAATGGTTTCTAACCCAAACCTGTGGATTTGCATTTGATCTCTAGCAGTTTTGGCCATCCTGGCATTTTGTCAAGCAGACGCCGTGCACGCCCGGAGCGCGAGCAGAGCACGCATTTTGCACGTGCCCGCGCCCGAGCAAGCGCGCCCCTGGATAAACCTCCCCGAGCTCGTCCTGATCTCTTCACCCTTGCCGCATCACGCCAAGAGCCCCGACCGCCCCTGGCTCGCTACAGCAGCGCCGCAGCAAGCTTCTTGGCGGCACGCTTGCGGCCATGTCCGCCACCACCATGGACAACATCGCCCAAACCACCACAGCGCGCCAGCTCGCCTCCTTCAACAGTAGAGCATTCGTCTGTAGCTCCTGGAGCCGTCCGGCCACCGCCACGTCCCCCTGCAGTACAGTAGGGCGGTTCGCCAGCGAGCTTATCCCCGGCCGCCGCAGACCGACCTTGTTGGGCTATATAAGGAGGCCCTCGAGCGCGTTCCAATTGCGAAGCAGCCTCAGCATGCTCCCCTAGCTCTCCCGTGGCAGCCAATCGACCCGGGGAGGTCTTCTTCCCCGTCTCCGGCAACTGCAGCCGCCGCCGCCATCTCGACCACTCCGGTGCCACCAGAGCCTCCCCCTCCCCACTCTCTTCACCAGAAGCTCTACCTTCCTCCCCTGAACCCATCCCCCTACTCCATTTCGGTCGGGAACCACCGTGGCCCCGAAACCACTTCGCCCCGAAGCTTTCCTCCGCCGCGAAGCTCGCCGCCGGCAGCCCACGCCGTCCCCGCCTACCCAGCGACTACCAGTAGGATCACCCTCGACCCGCGGATCCATCCCCGCCCTCAGCTTCCCTCAAGGACCCGCCGTTCGTCGGCGATAGTCGCTGGAGTTCCGCCTCCGCTCGGTACAGAGGGAGAAGTGGAAGGCAGACTGGTCAAACCTGACCAGTGGGCCAGGCGGGCCCACCGTCAGTGACCCAGCGCCTGTCCACGCAGGAGTAAGTGGAAGCGCCTTTTCCGAATACGCCTTCGACATGTTTTCTTTTAAAACGTTTTCTTTTCTGTTTTATATTTAAAAACAGATTTTGACCAAATGTTTGACTGGCTATATCTTCTAAAATATAACTCCAAATGGACTGATTCTTTTTCCTACCTCTCTCAATTTCTGTCTAGTTTATTTTAAGATTTATTTGGAATTTTTTCAAACAACTTTTTGTGCTGTTTTTATGTTGTGTGTTAATTCATTTACATTTTCCAAATTAGGATTTTTGAAGAGAGGAGAAGTATTTCAAGAATTTGAAATGCACCCTGCCTTCCCATGACCTGAAGGCAAGCATTCTGAACCCCGGCATAAATATTTTTGTGTGTTTGATGACACGTTTATAACTTCACCTCACTTTGGAGAAACTTATTATTTCATGTGATATGATCATATGCATGGGTGCATGTTAGTGGTTTCCATGATGTTGGAAATGATCACACTGGTGATGATAATCATCCTCATGTGCCTTACATGCATGCCGGCGGGAACCCGGGAAAACCTCTGCCTTGGGTAGGCATGAGTTTGTCGCCGTTCTCCGTCGAAACGGTTATGTCCGGTATGGCATGGTAAGGTATAATGAGCGGTGACTCTGTTGGTTGAAATATATTCATTATGCTAATTATGCAGGGAATGCTTAAACCTCCTGAGTCGACCGTAGATAGAGTCTTGTTCCAGTAACCCCCATACATGTTTCGTACTACCACTCGTCTCTACAACAAGTAGAGTACGGTTCAGTAATTTGTCAACCCCTTTCTAGCACACACTGTACAGAGGGGCCGGGATGAGGGTACCACGGCCGTGGATTAAAGCCAGTCATCCGGTCAGGGGGCATGGGTGTTTTCGGTTGTAGCCGAGGGGGTAGCTTCCCCAGTTTTGCGTGCGGTATAAATTTTGTGATCCCATGCTAATCGAGGTTGTAGCCTCCCCACTTAGAGTTTGCTTGACAAGTGTCGTGGGTGATTCCAGACACGTGTGAGTTAAGCTGGTGTGTGCAAGTCAGGTGCGTTTTCATTTAAAAGACTGTAGACGGAATTAGTCCCGATGGACTAATGGAATCCGTTACTCGTGGGTAAAGAGTACACCCTCTGCAGAGATTAAATCTATTCGAATAGCCGTGTCCATGGTTAAGGATTACATTCTGGGATGGGTCAAGTGTCGGTCTTAGTGTCGGTCTTCGGAGGTGAAACTGTTAAATCAGAACGGATATTACAACTTGTGACATGTGATAATGATGATTATTATTTTGTTGTGGACTAACCCGTGATATGTTTGGTATTATCGAATACTCCTGGGATGGTTCTACCTCCGGGATATTCACTATGATTGTTTCTTTTGAAGCCCTGTATGTGGTGTCGCTCAGACGCCCGACAGTGGCAATTCTTTTAAGCCCTGTATGTGGTGTCGCTCAGACGCCCGACTGTGGCATTTCTTTTGAAGCCCTGTATGTGGTGTCGCTTAGACGCCCGACGGTGGCATTTCTTTTAAAGCCCTTTATGTGGTGTCGCTCAGACGCCCGACTGTGGCATTTCTTTTAAAGCCCTTTATGTGGTGTCGCTCAGACGCCCGACTGTGGCATTTCTTTTGAAGCCCTGTATGTGGTGTCGCTTAGACGCCCGACGGTGGCATTTCTTTTAAAGCCCTTTATGTGGTGTCGCTCAGACGCCCGACTGTGGCATTTCATTTAAAGCCCTTTATGTGGTGTCGCTCAGACGCCCGACTGTGGCATTTCCTTGTTGTTTATTTCATAATTTTAATATTGCTAAGTTATTGCATATTCAAAAATTTAACATGCTTAAACGCATCCGAGTTATATTTATATTTTGTGACCGACGTCATGAGTATAAAATATTTTTGGCACATTATTAAATTAATCCTGTGTTCATAATGTTTGCGAGTACATTCAAAGTACTCACTGGCTTGTCCCTGGCTATTGTCTTGGCCAGATTCCTTGCGCGGAGAGGAGCGACCGTGAGGACAGCCCAGAACCTTACAACGGTGATAGCAGCCTCGCGAAGATAGGAGTTAACCTGGTCAGCTGTTCCCGTGGGAAATGGAGTCCCATAGACACTGATGTTTTATAGCCCGCTTCCGCCATCAACCACTAGAAACCATTTGTTGTACTCACAGACCAAAATGGTCTTGTACTACATATTTTGTATTTGCTTGGAATTTCTGTATCAAGTTGGTGCCTCATCAGCTAACAGAAATCCTGGGGTTGATGAGAACGGCGGTCTCTTTCTGGATTTTTATACCAGGAAAAACCGGTCGTGACAACCATGGCAGTGGTGATGTAATATTAGCAGAGCTTCGCTAAGCACTACGGAGAAGGAGGGGATCATTGTGGCATAGATGGGTACGACTGCCCTCCCTCTCCTCATCTATATATAAGGGGAAGGGGAAGAGTGAGGCGCCCCTAGGGGGTCCCATCTAGGGCCAGCGGCCACTAGAGGGAAAACCTAGCCCTTAGAAGACCTGGCCCCCAAGCCAAAGGGGTGGCAACCCTAGGGGCACCCTCACCTCCTCTGACAACGTGGGATGGGATGAGGGGGCACACCCTTGACCCATGAGGCCCCAAACACTTGTCGGCCCCCGAAACAGCTTTCGGTCATGCAGGTCATCAACCCAACAATATATTACAGGATCTGTTGTTTCTCCCAACTCCTAGCACTTCGTTCCGCGCTTAGAGCTAACCTCCTTTGTTCCTAAAAAAATCAAACCTCCCCGTACCCACACCTCCATCAATACCTCGTCCACCAAAACCACGCACCAAATTTTATATCCACCATCTCCTCTCCCCCGATTCCCCTCTCTCTCAACTGACTTCCATGGCGAGCCGCCGCCACCAGATCTGGCGCTGTCCCGCGCCTTTGCTCATAGGCCAGTCTCCACCTCGGTGCTCTTCTCCTATATTCCTGCATGGCGATGTCCTCCACGCCACTACTTGCGTCCCCGCAGTAACCCTAGTTGACATGGATCGCCGATGTAGCTCACTCGCCTCTGTTTTGGAGGCCACTACCCCGCATTGCTGCTGCCGGCTCGGGCATGGATCTAAAACAAGCTGTAGTGTAGGGTGCTTCTCCCTTCTTTCGACGGTGGCCGGCAGTGGAGATGGGCCGAGGTCAGAGGAGCATGGGGTGGAGCTTCGGTGATTGTCACGTCACCTGGGCGTGTTGCATCTGAACCAAGGGGGCCCAGTGCATCGGAGGGCCCGGAGGCCAGTGGCTCGAAGGGGGAGAGATCCACCAAAGCGGGTGAGAAGTGACCTGGTCATTTCCCGACAGCTGGCGGCCTCTTGCAGTGCGGGTTATGTTAAGTAGGTGGCGTGCATTGTATTGGGTATCGAAAATCATTGTATCAACTTGGACAGGAAGTTGATCTTCCCCGGCCTCCTTTCTCCTCCCAACTACTTTCCCCTTCGTGCTCCTTCCCCCTTTCCCCTCTCCCAGATCCGATCTACCAGCATACGTTACACTTGGTATCAGAGGTCCAGTCTGATCCCCGGTGACCTGGAGCCACAGGACTACCTGCGGAAGCCACGCTATATCACCAAGCAAGTCCAGCGCACGGCGACCATGGAGGAGCAGCTAGCGGCTTTGATCCAGTCGGTCAAAGACAGCCGTGCAACCACCGACGCCAGATTGGAGGCCATCCAGACATCGCTCGAGCTCTGGCGGCCGGCGGTGTCCAACCTTCAAGGCCAGCTGGACGAGCTGCGTATCCAGGTGGGCCGCATCGCGCTCGCAGATCCGGCAGCCGCCATCGCCGATCCCGAAGCCGCAGTCCCAGATCCGGTGCCGCGCACCGTCACGTCGCCCCAAGCGGTCGACCCGGGGCACCACGGGACAAGTGGCCACGGCGACATCCACGACATCGGGGGTTTGGCACATGGGGTGGTCACCACCCTAGCGCCGCATCCGGCCAATGGTGCGTACAAGCCTCCGCCCTTTCCTCTTGATCCTGTCGTAGGAGGTGGTCGTGAGTGTGAGCAGCGGCAGTACGTCCAGCACAATTGGGCCCTGCCGAAGTTGGATTTTCCACCCTTTGATGGGGATAATCCATAGTTCTGGAAAAGTAAGTGTGAAAAGTACTTTGATGTCTATGGAGTGCAACCTGATCTGTGGGTGCGTGTAGCAACACTGCATTTCATAGGGAATGCAGCTCGCTGGCTGCAGTTGCAGGAATCACAGAGCGCGACCTTTACTTGGGAGGCTCTGTGCACTGCACTGTGTAGCAAGTTTGGTAGGGAACAATATCAAACACATTTACGACAGCTTCATAGCCTTAGGCAAACGAGTACGATCCATGAGTACATGGGTCGATTTGAGGAGTTGATGCACAATATGTTAGCGCATAACTCTGGTTTTGATTCACTATATTTCACCACACATTTCCTGGAAGGGCTCCGCACTAACATTCGAGTAGGTGTTATGTTACATCAGCCAAAAGATTGGGATGCTACTTTTTCCTTGGCTGCAATGTATGAGGAGCTACTGGAGGCGTTGCCTCGGAAGGAATTTCGGCGGCAAGACGCGCCAATGCAGCGAGCTCCACAACGCCCGTTGCTGGCACTGGGAGCACCTCCCGCTCGGCAACTGTTGCCAGCACCACTAGCTGCAGCAGAGGACCGCCGGGGCCTGGATGCAGCTCGCGGAGCAGACAGAGGGGCACGAGGCGAAGACCGTGTGACAGCTCTGCAAAACTACAGGCGCTCGCGAGGGCTATGCTTCAAGTGTGGTGAGCGCTGGGGCCAAGGTCACCAATGGACGGCCACGGTTCAGCTGCACGTTGTCGAGGAGCTGCTCGAGCTTTTGCAAGCAGAGAACCAAGTGCCTCCAATGCAAGATGATGAGTCTGACGACGAAGTCTTGATGTCCATATCCAAAGTGGCCACTACAGGTCAAACCACACCACAAACCATCCGGTTGTTGGGCAGGATTGCAAGCAAGTCAGTGCTCATTTTGGTTGACTCGGGGAGCTCTCATTCGTTTGTTAGTGAAACAGTGGCTGACTATCTTCGAGACAAGGTGCAGCAAGTCGATCCCATATCTGTCAAAATCGCAGATGGAGGAGTCCTCCATTGTGCTGGTATTATCCTTGAATGCACATGGACAACGCAAGAATACTAGTTTGCGACTGATTTGAGGGTGTTGTCTCTGGGTTGCTATGACATGATCGTGGGCATGGATTGGTTGCGTAAGTGCGGGCCGATGTGGGTTGATTGGGAGCACAAGATTCTTCAGTTTGAGCAGCGTGGTCGCACGGTGGTTTTGCACGGGGTTCAGAGCAAATTGCAACTAGTGACGCAAATTTCCTTGGTGCAACTCCAGGAACTGGAAGAAGATCATGCGGTTGCGTGTGTGGTCACGCTGTACCCGCTGAGAGACAAAGAGAATGCAGAACAACAAACAGATCTTCCGCCAGAAGTAGAAGAGCTACTCGACCAGTACAAGATGGTGTTCTCTGAACCCCATGAGTTGCCGAAGCACAAACCATGGGATCACGCCATTCCCCTGTTGGCAAGAGCGAAACCTGTCAATATTCACCCTTACAGATACACGCCAGAGCAAAAAATGGAGATTGAAAAGCAGGTACAAGAGATGCTTCGTGCTGGACTGATTGTTCCCAGTACAAGTCCATTCTCCTCACCAGTGCTCCTTGTTAAAAAGAAAGATCAAACATGGCGATCTTGCGTGGATTTCCGGCACCTCAACGCTATCACAGTCAAGAGTGCTTACCCACTGCCAGTCATCGATCAGTTGCTGGATGAATTGGCAGGATCAGAGTGGTTTTCAAAACTAGACCTCCGGGCAGGGTATCATCAAATCCGCTTGCTGGAACAAGATGAGCACAAAACTGCTTTTAAAACACATCAAGAACAATTTCAATTTAGGATTCTGCCTTATGGAGTGACAGGAGGGCCGCCAACATTTCAAGGGGCAATCAACATCGTCCTGTCTCCACTTCTCAGGCATGGAGTGTTGTGTTTCATGGATGATATCTTGGTGCATACCAAAACTTATTTGCAACATCTGAAACTCCTGCGTCAAGTGCTTCAGTTGCTGATGGAGAACGACTTGTTTGCTAAGCGCTCAAAATGCTCCTTCGCCCAGCGCCAGATCAGTTACTTGGGGCACAACATTAGTGGAGAGGGTGTAGCCACACTGAACGAGCATATGCAGTCCGTCAAAACTTGGCAGCGACTGACAACAGTAAAAGAACTCCGGGGTTTTTTGGGATTGGCCGGCTACTATCGCAAGTTCGTACGCAACTTTGGCATTCTTAGTCGTCCTCTCAACGATCTTTTGAAGAAGAATGTGCTGTTCATTTGGACAGAGACCACTGAGTCAGCATTCCAAGCTTTGAAAACAGCATTGGTCGAGGCCCCTGTATTGGCATTGCCTGACTTCTCCAAAAGATACATTGTGGAAACTGATGCAAGCGCCACTGGGATTGGCGCAGTTCTGATGCAGAATGATCACCCAGTCGCGTACTTGAGCAAAGCCCTCGCCCCCCACAACTTGGGGCTGTCAGCTTATGAGAAAGAGTGCCTCACACTACTTTTAGCTGTTGACCATTGGCGCCCATACCTTCAGCATTCGGAATTCACGATTCGGACAGACCAGAAAAGTTTGCCGAATCTAACTGACCGGCACTTGAATACCCCAATTCAGCAACGTGCCTTTACAAAGCTGGTTGGACTGCAGTTCAAATCCAGTATAAAGTGGGAGCGGCCAACCGTGCAGTAGATGCCCTTTCTCGCCGAGTGCATGATACAATGGCAGAATTGGCAGCAGTAGCAGTGTGTAAGCCAGCCTAGTTGGAGGCGATTACAGAAAGCTACCGACAAGACGCAATAGCACAACAATTGCTTACTAGACTAGCCTTGGACCCCCAACAGTGACGAAGGCTATTCACTCCAGAATGGTGTTCTCAAGTACAACAATAAGATATGGATTGGTGATGACAGTGAAAACCAAACTTCCTTGATCAAGGCACTGCACGACAGCGTGACTGGGGGTCACTCAGGTTTTCATGCCACTTACAATAGGGTGCGCAGGTTGTTTGCATGGAAAAATCTAAAGAGCATGGTTCAAGACTTTGTGCGCCAGTGCAGTACTTGTCAGCGGGCAAAAACAGAGCGAGCGTCGCCCGCCGGACTGCTGCAACCATTGCCAATACCCAAACGACCGTGGGCTGTGGTGTCCCTGGATTTCATTGAAGGTCTGCCTAAGTTGAGAGGATATGATGTGGTGCTAGTGGTAGTGGATAAATTCTCCAAATACGGCCATTTTGTGCCCATGAAGCATCCCTACACCGCCTTGACTGTGGCCTAGGTATACATGCAACAGATATTCAGACTGCATGGACTGCCGTTGGCATTGATCCCCGATCATGACAGAATCTTCACAAGCAATCTGTGGCAAGAATTATTTCGTCTCTCTCAGACGCAACTACGGATCAGCTCGTCATATCATCCCCAAACCGACGGTCAGATGGAACGGGTGAATCAATGTTTGGAGACCTATCTGCGTTGTGCCGTCCACTCTTGCCCCAACAACTGGTACAAGTGGCTGTTTCTGGCGGAGTACTGGTACAACACCACTTTCCATTCAGCGTTGGGGCGCACACCTTTTGAAGTCATCTATGACACACTACCGCGAGAGTTTGGGGTCACCCAAGTGGATCAATGCACAGTGCCTGACCTGACGGCATGGCTTCGTGAGAGAGTCATGTTGGAACTTCTCCAGGAACAGCTCAAAAATGCCCAGGATCGGATGAAGAGGCAAGCAGACAAGAAACACACTGACAAAGAATTTGCGGTGGGAGATTAGGTTTACCTCAAGCTGCAGGCATTCATTCAGAGCTCAATGGCTCGACGACCCTTCCAGAAACTTGCATTCCGCTACTACGGCCCTTATCAGATTGTGGCTAGGGTGGGGAAAGTGGCGTATCGTCTCGCCCTGCCTGAAGCAAGTCAGATACATCCAGTGGTGCACATTTCTCAGCTCAAACAAGCAGTGGGAGTGGACACGGCAGTGGAGGCCGATCTTCCACCAGATCCGGCCGTGCTGCAAATGGAGCATGAACCACTCCAGATCCTGGCAAGCAAGGATGTTGTGACTCGTGCAGGTGAATGTACCCGTGTGCTGGTGCACTGGTCGAAGCTGCCACCATCCCTCACTGCATGGGAGGACTTGGGAGAGCTTCATTGCCGTTTTCCGGCAACCACGGCTTGGGGGCAAGCCGCATTCCAAGGAGGGGAGAATGTCACGTCACCTGGGCGTGTTGCATCTGAACCAAGGGGGCCCAGTGCATCGGAGGGCCCGGAGGTTAGTGGCTCGAAGGGGGAGAGATCCACCAAAGCGGGTGAGAAGTGACCTGGTCGTTTCCCGACAGCTAGCGGCCTCTTGCCGTGCGGGTTATGTTAAGTACGTGGCGTGCGTTGTATTGGGTATCGAAAATCATTGTATCAACTTGGATAGGAAGTCGATCTTCCCCGGCCTCCTTTCTCCTCCCAACTACTTTCCCCTTCGTGCTCCTTCCCCCTTTCCCCTCTCCCAGATCCGATCTACCAGCGTACGTTACAGTGATGTTCCTCAAATGCCAATTGGATCCTGCGCATGCGGGTAGTTCTTGCGGCTTGCGAAGCCTTCGGCGGTGATGGTGCTCTTTCTGGCTTTTTATTTTGGCGGCCTGCATCGTCTTGCTCTGGTGGCCCTGCGTGTGTTTGCCTGCAGATGCGTGCGTGCTTGGCTGATGTGCATGTGTCTGTGTGGTCTGTGCGTGCTGATGGAAAGTACAACTCTTGGGGACACTAATTCTTTGCTATTGTCGCTGATTGCTAATCCCACCGCTGCTTATTTGGCTGCTCCTTAGTACCTATACAGCAGATAGAAGATGATTGCCGTTGACGATGATTATTTGCTACTGCCGCTGGTTGCTATTGCTGCTGCCATTGAAAGCTATTGCCGTTGCTGCTGATTTTGCAGCTTCTTATAGTACCTATATAGTAGATAGAATATAGTATGCATTCCAAAATAAAAAATTAGAAGATAAAATGCATTCCCAAATAAAAATGAAGAAGATCTGTATGTTTTACAATGTGTACAATAATAATCATGGAACCTTTTAGCTCCTTACTAATTCCATGGTCCCTTTTACTTACAGTTGTTTGTATTATTTCTTCCACATGTATCACATCATGAGTTTATTTCCATTGCATATTTTGTGCCTGCAAGATGTCAGGTAACAATCTTTTAGTCTCTAAACACTTGCAGTAATCGTGATGTTGGTATGAAACTGTCCTACAAGTCGGGTTTCAAATTGTTGATAATAGATGCACAAATAGATAAGATTGTGTTGAAATATTTAACTTGCCTTGGGTGATTGCGAAAGGGATTAACTTGCTTTAATGGTGTGCAGCTTCAGGGGCAGGTGGAAATATAGAGCTTACGACATCATTGCAGAAGGTGGAGCAACCCATTCGCTTACTTGATAAACCATCCCCTGGTTCAGGTGACTAAGTTCTCCATTTCCTTATCTTCTCCTCATGACGTAGCATTCTTATTTATTCCATGTCCTTAATTTTTACACTAACTCGTCCAACGAGTCTTCATTAGTTAAGTGTGCCAATATATGTCTATTTTTTCTGTCTTAACTTTTGTTCAGGCCCATATTTTGTAGGTTCATATATGTATTGATATTCAAGTTATTTGATGACATGGTAAATGATACATGATTATGGAGTTGAGTTGTGACAAAGATCAGATTCTCTTGGTTATATGATATGCCACATTGGCAGCAAAGGCAAATGAGTAGCGTTTCTTAAAACTAGGTACGTACTAATATAAAATGTTCATCCATTACTTAGGTTTGCTTTGATTCAGATTGTTCAACCATTACATAGGTCACCCCTGATGCATTTTCTTAAATATGTATTCAGCTTTAGTGTTAGGTTGGCCTTGAAGAATTAAATAACGCCACATTAAATTATTTTTATTTCCCTACAAACAGCTTGGATCCTACCTTTTCTAGAAACAAAACTCCACTACTTTTTCTTATAGAAGCCAAATCTAATGATGTGTTTCCTTTTCATGTTGTTTCTTCTACTGGTTTTAAGAATCTTATTCTTGAATTGAGGACTTCTAATGTGACATTGTAGTTCTTAGGTAACTACGAGTTTTGGGAGATGTAGATTAGTTACTGATCTTTGAGTTGTTGCCATTGAGTTTTTTTTCTCCTAATACATCATACTAAGCATGAGCAATATGTGAGTACTGGTGACACAACACTATTTAATGTTGAAACCTTTGGAAAACGAAAATATCCAATTTTGTATAGTCGATATTATTGCATACCTACTCACCATTTAGTTTATTACTGAATTCATCTTATTGTTGATATAATATAATCTTTGGACAATTGGTAGTAGTGAATACATGTTGCTGGTTGTTCATAGTGAACAGGCACATCTGGTTGGTCAAAGATAATCCATGTTTTAACATGTACTCCTACTAAGTTATTTGTTAGACATACATAAGATTATGCCCCCCCCTCAACAATCTTTTCTTGCAGACCTGGTAATTTTTATGTGGATCCTTTTAGGCATAGTGTATACTATGTATATTTTTAAACTTCATTTCGAATTTATACCTAAATAGTATTATGTGTTTTTTTAGGTTGATAATTTCAATACTAGATGATTATTTGGATCTTGGAGAACATATGATGATTCATGATACTTGGAGGAGAAACAACAGTGCTTTGAATGTTTAGAAATTTTATATATTTTTTATAAGGAAGTGATGTACTCCTAAATGATGATACTTGCATTGTAATGTACCAGATTGTTCCATTGAATCAACATATCATATTCATTTCGAATCATCTAATTTTACTAAAGTTGTATCTTGCACTGCCATTCGAACTACCTAATGTCATAAATGATTATATATGGAGGTTATTCTATTTTGCAATTACTAGTGCGTAGAACATCTACAGTGTTATAAATGATTATATGGAGGTATTCTATTTTGCAACCACCAACACATAGAAGCGTTGCATGAATCCATTGTTGCCTTGCAACACATTATTTCCTAGATTACCAACGGATCTATATATGATGTTGTAGACCCTTGCAACGCCACCAACAACAATGCATATGAATCCGTTGGTGTAGACCTTAGCAACGCTTATAGGGAGGGACAAACGACAATGCATCAATGCGGTGCTAAAGGGGGGTTCTTGTTGTAGTATCTTCACCTCCGGATCATTCCGGAGTTCCTCGTCACGTCTGGGATCTCATCTGGGACTCCGAACAACCTTCAATAACCACCATAGTGACTCAACTATACTTATATCGTCACTAAACGTTAAGTGTCTAGACCCTGCGGGTTCGAGAACTATGCAGACATGACCGAGACACCTCTACGGCCAATAACCAATAGCGAGACCTGGATGTTCATATTGGTTCCCACATATTCTACGAAGATCTTATCGGTCGAACCTTGATGTCAAGGATTCAGCTAATCCCGTATGGAGTTCCCTTTGTCTATCGGTATGTTACTTGCCCGAGATTCGATCGTCGGTATCTCCATACCTAGTTCAATCTCGTTAGCGGCAAGTATCTTGACTCATTTCGTAATACAAGATCCCGTGGCTAACTCATTAGTCACATTGCTTGCAAGCTCATTGTGATACTATATTACCGAGTGGGCCCAAGATACCTTTGTGCCATACAGAGTGACAAATCCCAGTCTTGATCCATGCCAACTCAACAGACACCCTCGGAGATACATGTAGAGCACCTTTATAGTCACCCAGTTATGTTGTTATGTCTGGTACACACAAGTTACTCCTTCGGAGTTAGTGAGTTGCATGATCTCATGGTCATAGGAACATATACTTACATGTAGAAAACGGTAGCAATAAACTTGACACGATTAAATGCTACGTTCATAGTCTGGGTCTTATCCATCACCTCATTCGCCTAATGGTGTGATCCCATTATCAAATGACAACTCATGTCTATTGTGAGGAAACCATAGACATCTTTGATCAACAAGCTAGTCTAGTATAGGCTCGCTAGGGACATGTTGTTGTCTATGTATCCACACATTTATCCGAGTTTCCGATCAATACAATTCTAGCATGGATAATAAACGATTATCATGAGCATGGAACTATGATAATAACTAATTTATTATTGCCTCTAGGGCATATTTCCAACAGTCTCCCACTTGCACTAGAGTCAATAATCTAGTTCACATCACCATGTGATTAACACCCAATGAGTTCTGGGGTCTATCATGTTATGCTTGTGAGAGAGGTTTTAGTCAACGGGTCTGCAACATTCAGATCCGCGTGTACTTCGCAAATCTCTATGTCATATTGTAGATGTTATTACCACGCTCCACTTGGAGCTACTCCAAATGCTGCTCCACTATACGTATCCGGTTGCTACTGAGACTCATCCGAATTGGTGTTTAAGCTTGCATTGACGTAACCCTTTACGCCGAACTCTTTATCACCTCCATAACCGATAAACATTTCCTTATTCCTCTAAGGATACTTTTGACTGCTGTCCAGTGATCGACTCCTAGATCACTCTTGTACCCCCTTCCCAGACACGTGGCAAGGCACACATTAGGTGTGGTACAAACATGGCATACCGTATTGACCCTATGGCTGAGGCATAGGGGACGACCTTCGCCCTTTTTCTTTCTTCTGCCATGGTCGAGCTTTGAGTCTTACTCAGCTTCACACCTTACAACTCAGGCAAGAAACCCCTTCTTGGACTGATCCATTTTGAACTTCTTCAAAATCATGCCAAGGTATGTGCTCTGTGAAAGTCTTATTAGGCGTCTTGATCTATCTCTATAGATCTTGATGCCCAATACGTAAGCAGCTTTACCCAGGTCTTCCTTCGAAAAACTCCTTTCAAAAAACCCTTTATGCTTTCTAGAAATTCTACATCATTCCCAATCAACAATATGCCATCCACATATACTTATCATGAATGTTGTAGTGCTCCCACTTACTTTCTTGCAAATACAATTTTCTTGCAAACTTTGTATAAACCGAAACGCTTTGATTACCTCATCAAAGCAAAAGTTCCAATTCCAAGATGCTTGCACCAGTCCATAATGGATTGCTAGAGCTTTCACACTTTCTCAGCATTCTCTGGATGGACAAAACCTTCCGGTTGCATCATATACAACTCTTCCTTAAGGAAACCGTTAAGGAACGCTGTTTTGACATCCATCTGCCAGATTTCATAATCGAGAAATGCATCTATTGCCAACATGATTCCGACGGAAGCATCACTACGGGTGAGAAAGTCTCATTGTAGTCAACTCCTTGAACTCGTGAAAACCCCTTTGCCACAAGTCGAGCTTTATAAACGGTGACATTACTATCATCGTCTGTCTTCTTAAAGATCCATTTATTCTCAATGGCTTGCTGATCATCGGGCAAGTCCACCAAAGTCCATACTTTGTTCTCATACATGGATCCTATCTCGGATTTCATGGCTCCTAGCCATTTGTTGGAATCTGGGCCCACCATCGATTCTCCATAGTTCGTAGGTTCACCGTGGTCCAACAACATGACCTCTAAAATAGGGTTACTGTACCACTCAGAAGCAGTGAAAATCCTTATTGACCTACGAGGTTCGATAGTAACTTGATCCGAAGCTTCATGATCACTATCATTAGCTTCCTCTTCAACTGATGTAGGTGTCACAGAAACATCTTTCTACGTTGCACTACTCACTGGTTGAAGTAAAGGTTCAACAACCTCATCAAGTTCTATCTTCCTCACACTCAATTGTTTCGAGAGAAACTCTTTCTCGAGAAATGACCCATTCTTAGCGACAAACACTTTGCCATCGGATCTGAGATAGAAGGTATACCCAATTGTCTCCTTTGGGTATCCTATGAAGACACATTTGTCCACTTTGGGTTCGAGCTTTTCTGGCTGAAGCCTTTTGACATAAGCATCGAAACCCCAAACCTTAAGGAACGACATCTTAGGTTTCTTGCCAAACCACAGTTCATACGGCATCATCTCTACGGACATAGATGGCGCCCTATTTAAAGTGAATGCATTTGTCTCTAATGCATAACACCAAAACGGGAGTGGCAGATTGGAAAGTGACATAATAAAACGCACCATATCCAATAAGGTACGATTACGACGTTCAGACACACCATTACGCCATGGTGTTCTAGGTGGCGTCAACTGTGAAACAATTCCACATTGTCTTAAGTGATTGCCAAACTCATAACTCAGATATTCTCCACTTCGATCAGATCGTAGGAATTTAATCTTCTTGTTACGATGATTCTCAACTTCACTCCGAAATTGCTTGAGCTTTTCAATTGTTTCAGACTTATGCTTCATTAAGTAGACATACCGATATCTACTCAAATCATCGGTGAAGGTGAGAAAGTAACAATATCCACCTCACGCGTGAACGCTCATCGGATCACACACATTAGTATGTATGATTTCCAACAAGTCACTTGCCCGTTCCATTGTTTCGAAAAACGGGGTTTTAGTCATCTTGCCCATGAGGCATGGTTCGCATGTTTCAAGTGATTCAAAATCAAGTGACTCCAAAAGTCCATCAGCATGGAGTTTCTTCATGTGCTTTACACCAATCTTACCTAAGCGGCAGTGCCACAAGAAAGTGGTATTATCAATCGAGATTCAGTAAACCATTCACATTGGGTGCATGACCATCGAAGGTATTATTCATGTAAATAGAATAACCATTCTTCTCTGATTTAAGTGAACAACCGTATTGCAATAAACACGATCTAATCATGTTCATGCTCAATGCAGACACCAAATAACATTTATCTAGGTTCAACACTAATCTCGAAGGTAGAGGGAGCGTGCGATGGTGATCACATCAACCTTGGAAACACTTCCAACACACATCGTCACCTCTCCCTTAGCTAGTCCCCGTTTATTTCGTAGCTTTTGTTTCAAGTTACCAATATTAGCAACGGAACCGATATCTAATACACAGGTGCTACTAGGGGTACTACTAAGGTACACATCAATAACACGTAGATCAAATATACTTTTGTTGAAGTTGTCAGCCTTCTCATTGAAGGAAATATTCCCTAGAGGCAATAATAAAGTTATTATTTATTTCCTTATTTCATGATAAATGTTTATTATTCATGCTAGAATTGTATTAACCGGAAACTTAGTACATGTGTGAATACATAGACAAAACATATTGTCCCTAGTATGCCTCTACTAGACTAGCTCGTTAATCAAAGATGGTTATGTTTCCTAACCATAGACATATGTTGTCATTTGATGAATGGGATCACATCATTAGGAGAATGATGTGATGGACATGACCCATCCGTTAGCTTAGCATTATGATCGTTACAACTTCATTGCTACCTCTCTCTTCATGACTTATACATGTTCCTCAGACTATGAGATTATGCAACTCCCAAATACCGGAGGAACACTTTGTGTGCTACCAAACGTCACAACGTAATTGGGTGATTATAAAGGTGCTCTACAGGTGTCTCTGAAGGTGTTTGTTGGGTTGGCGTAGATCGAGATTAGGATTTGTCACTCCATGTTTCGGAGAGGTATCTCTAGGCCCTCTCGGTAATACTCATCACTATAAACCTTGCAAGCACTGTGACTAATGAATTAGTTGCGAGATGAAGTATTACAAAACGAGTAAAGAGACTTGCCGATAACGAGACTTACCTGCGCTAGTAACTTCATCATCACCGTCACCATGCCATCGTGCTGATGAAACTCTCCCTCGGCCTCAGCTGGATCTAGAGTTCAAGGGACGTCACCGAGCTGAACGTGTGCAGATCACGGAGGTGCCGTGCGTTTGGTACTTGATTGATTGGATCACGAAGAAGTTCGACTACATCAACCGCATTACTTAATGGTTCCGCTTTCGGTCTACAAGGGTACACGGACACTCTCTCCCCTCTCGTTGCTATGCATCACCTAGATAGATCTTGCATGATCGTAGGATTTTTTTTGAATTTACCGCGTTCCCCAATAGTGGTATCAGAGCCAGGTCTATGCGTCGATGTTATATGCATGAGTAGAACACAATGAGTTGTGGATGATAATAGTCATTCTGCTTACCACCAACGTCTTACTTTGATTCGGCGGTATTGTTGGATGAAGTGGCCCGGACCGACATTACATGACCGCGTTCATGAGACTGGTTCTACCAACGTGCTTATGCACATAGGTGGCGAGTGTCTGTTTCTCCAACTTTAGTTGAATCGAGTTTGACTACGGTCGGTCCTTGTTGAAGGTTAAAACAACACACTTGACGAAAAATCATTGTGGTTTGGATGCGTAGGTAAGAACGGTTCTTGCTAGAAGCCCGTAGCAGCCACGTAAAACTTGCAACAACAAAGTAGAGGACGTCTAACTTGTTTTTGCAGGGCTTGCTGTGATGTGATATGGTCAAGGCATGATGTGATATAAATTGTTGTATGAGATGATCATGTTTTGTAACAAAGTTATCGACAACTAGCAGGAGCCATATGGTTGTCGCTTTATTGTATGCAATGCAATCGCCATGTAATTGTTTTACTTTATCACTAAGCGGTAGCGATAGTCATAGTAACAATAGTTGGCGAGACGACAATGATGCTACGATGGAGATCAAGGTGTCGCGCCGGTGACAATGGAGATCATGGCGATGCTTCGGTGATGGAGATCATGAGCACAAGATGATGATGGCCATATCATGTCACATATTTTGATTGCATGTGATGTTTATCTTTTATGCATCTTATTTTGCTTAGTACAGCGGTAGCATTATAAGATGATCCCTTACTAAATTTGAAGGTATAAGTGTTCTCCCTGAGTATGCACTGTTGCTACAGTTCATCGTGCCAAGACACCACGTGATGATCGGGTGTGATAAGCTCTACGTTCACATACAACGGGTGCAAGCCAGTTTTGCACACGCAGAATACTTGGGTTAAACTTGACGAGCCTAGCATATGCAGATATGGCCTTGGGACACTAAGACCGAAAGGTCGAACGTGAATCATATAGTAGATATGATTAACATAGTGATGTTCACCATTGAAAACTACTCCATCTCACGTGATGATCAGACATGGTTTAGTTGATTTGGATCACGTGATCATTTAGATGACTAGAGGGATGTCTATCTAAGTGGGAGTACTTAAGTAATATGATTAATTAAACTTTAATTTGTCATGAACTTAGTCCTGATAGTTTTTTGCATATCTATGTTATTGTAGATCAATGGCCCGTGCTACCGTTCCTTTGAATTTAGTTGCGTTCCTAGAGAAAGCTAAGTTGAAAGATGATGGCAGCAACTACACGAACTGGGTCCGTAACTTGAGGATTATCCTCATTGCTGCACAGAAGAATTACATCTTGGAAGCACCGTTAGGTGTTCCACCTGCGCCAGCAACTACAGACATTGTGAATGCTTGGCAGACGCGTGTTGATGACTACCCGATAGTTCAGAGTGCCATGCTTTACGGCTTAGAATCGGGACATCAAAGATGTTTTGAATGTCATGGAGCATATGAGATGTTCTAAGAACTGAAGTTAATATTTCAAGCAAATGCCCGAGTTGAGAGATATGAAGTCTCCAACCAATTCTACAGCTGCAAAATGGAGGAGTAGTTTTGTTAGTGAACACATACTCAGAATGTCTGGGTACCGTAACCACTTAACTCAACTGGGAGTTAATCTTCCTGATGATAGTGTCATTGACAGAGTTCTCCAATCACTGCCACCAAGCTATAAAGGCTTCGTGATGAACTATAATATGCAAGGATGAACAAGACTATTCCCAAGCTCTTTGTGATGCTAAAGGCTGCGGAGGTAGAAATCAAGAAGGAGCATTAAGTGTTGATGGTCAATAAGACCACTAGTTTCAAGAAAAAGGTCAAAGGGAAGAAGGGGAACTTGAAGAAGAATGACAAAAAGGTTGATGCTCAGGAGAAGAAACCCGAGTCTGGACCTAAGCCTGAAACTGTGTGCTTCTATTGCAAAGGAACTGGACACTGGAAGCGGAACTGCTCCAAGTATTTGGCGGATAAGAAGGATGGCAAAGTGAAAGGTATATTTGATATACAGGTTACTGATGTGTGCCTTACTAATGCTCGTAGTAGCGCCTGGGTATTTGATACTAGTTCTGTTGTTCATATTTTCAACTCGAAATAGGGGCTACGGATTAAACGAAGATTGGCTAAGGACGAGATGACGATGCGCATGGGAAATGGTTCCAAGGTCGATGTGATTGCCGTCGGCACGCTACCTCTACATCTACCATCGGGATTAATTTTAGACCTGAATAATTGTTATTTGGTGCCAGCGTTGAGCATGAACATTATATCTAGATCTTGTTTGATGCGAGATGGTTATTCATTTAAATTAGAGAATAATGGTTGTTATATTTATACGAGTAATATCTTTTATGGTCATGCACCCTTGCTAAGTGGTCTATATTATTTTTTTTGAATCTCGATAGTGATGAAACACATATTCATAATATTGAAGCCAAAAGATGCAGAGTTAATAGTGATAGTGCAACTTATTTGTGGCACTGCCATTTGGATCATATCGGTGTAAAGCGCATGAAGAAACTCCATGCTGATGGACTTTTGGAATCACTTGATTATGAATCACTTGGTGCTTGCAAACCGTGCCTCATAGGCAAGATGACTAAAACTCCGTTCTCTGAAACAATGGAGCGAGCTACTGACTTATTGAAAATAATACAAACCGATGTATGCGGTCCAATGAGTATTGAGGCTCATGGTGGGTATCGTTATTTTCTTACCTTCACGGATGATTTAAGCAGATATGGTTATATCTACTTAATGAAACATAAGTCTGAAACATTTGAAAAGTTCAGATAATTTTAGAGTGAAGTGAAAAATCATCGTAACAAGAAAATAAAGTTTCTATGATCTGGTCGTGGAGGAGAATATTTGAGTTACGAGTTTGGTCTTCTTTTGAAACAACATGGGATAGTTTCACAATTAACGCCTCCTAGAACACCACAACGAAATGGTGTGTCCGAATGTCGTAATCGTACTTTATTGGATATGGTGCGATCTATGATGTTTCTTACTGATTTACCGCTATCATTTTGGGGTTATGCTTTAGAGACGACTGCATTCACTTTAAATAGGGCACCATCAAAATCCGTTGGGACGACGCCTTATGAACCATGGTTTGGCAAGAAACCAAAGTTGTCGTTTCTTAAAGTTTGGGGCTGCGATGCTTATGTGAAAAAGCTTCAACCTGATAAGCTCGAACCCAAATTGGAAAAGTGCGTCTTCATAGGATACCCAAAGGAAACTGCTGGGTACACCTTCTATCCAGATCCGAAGGAAAAATCTTTGTTGCTAAGAATGGATCCTTTCTAGAGAAGGAGTTTCTCTCGAAAGAAGTGAGTGGGAGGAAAGTAAAACTTGATGAGGTAATTGTACCTTCTCCCTTATTGGAAAGTAGTTCATCACAGAAATCAGTTCCAGTGATTCCTACACCAATTAGGGAGGAAGTTAATGATGATGATCATGAAACTTCAGATCAAGTTACTACCGAACCTCGCAGGTCTTCCAGAGTAAGATCCACACCAGAGTGGTACGGTAATCCTTTTCTGGAAGTCATGTTACTAGACCTTGATGAACCTACGAACTATGAGGAAGCGATGATGAGCCTAGATTCCGCGAAATGGCTTGAGGCCATGAAATCTGAGATGGGATCCATGTATGAGAACAAAGTGTGGACTTTGGTGGACTTGCCCGATGATCGGCAAGCCATAGAAAATATGGATCTTTAAGAAGAAGATCGACGCAGGCAGTAATGTTACTGTTTACAAAGCTCGACTTGTTACGAAAGGTTTTTGACAAGTTCAAGGAGTTGATTACGAGGAGACTTTCTCACCCGTAGCGATGCTTAAGTCTGTCTGAATCATGTTAGCAATTGCTGCATTTTATGATTATGAAATTTGGCAGATGGATGTCAAAACTGCATTCCTGAATGGATTTCTGGAAGAAGAGTTGTATATGATGCAACCAGAAGGTTTTGTCGATCCAAAGGGTGCTAACAAAGTGTGCAAGCACCAGCGATCCATTTATGGACTGGTGTAACCCTCTCGAAGTTGGAATAAACATTTTAATAGTGTGATCCAAGCATATGGTTTTATACAGACTTTTGGAGAAGCCTGTATTTACAAGAAAGTGAGTGGGAGCTCTATAGCATTTCTGATATTATATGTGGATGTCATATTGTTGATTGGAAATGATATAGAATTTCTGGATAGCATAAAAGGATACCTAAATAAGAGTTTTTCTATGAAAGACCTCGGAGAAGCTGTTTACATATTGGGCATCAAGATCTATAGAGATAGATCAAGACGCTTAATTGGACTTTCACAAAGCACATACCTTGATAAAGTTTTGAAGAAGCTCAAAATGGATCAGTCAAAGAAAGGGTTCTTGCTTGTGTTACAAGGTGTGAAGTTGAGTCAGACTCAATGCCCGACCACTGCAGAAGATAGAGAGAAAATGAAGGTCATTCCCTATGCTTCAGCCATAGGTTCTATCATGTATGCAATGTTGTGTACCAGACCTGATGTGTGCCTTGCTATAAGCATAGCTGGGAGGTACCAAAGTAATCCCGGAGTGGAACACTGGACAACGGTCAAGAACATCCTGAAATACCTGAAAAGTACTAAGGATATGTTTCTCGTTTATGGAGGTGAAAAAGAGCTCGCCGTAAATGGTTATGTCGATGCAAGCTTTGACACTGATCTGGATGACTCTAAGTCGCAAACCGGATACATATTTTTATTGAATGGAGGAGTTGTCAGTTGGTGCAGTTCCAAGCAAAGCGTCGTGGCGGGATCTACGTGTGAAGCAGAGTACATTGCTGCCTCGGAAGCAGCAAATCAAGGAGTTTGGATGAAGGAGTTCATATCCGATCTAGTTATACCTAGTGCATCGGGTCCAATGAAAATCTTTTGTGACAATACTGGTGCAATTGCCTTGGCAAAGGAATCCAGATTTCACAAGAGAACCAAGCACATCAAGAGACGCTTCAATTCCATCCGTCATCAAGTGTTGGAAGGGGACATTGAGATATGCAAGATACATACGGATCTAAAATTTGCAGACCCATTGACTAAGCCTCTTCCACGAGCATAACATGATCAGCACCAAAGCTCCATGGGTGTTAGAATCATTACTATGTAATCTAGATGATTGACTCTAGTGCAAGTGGGAGACTAAAGGAAATATGCCCTAGAGGAAATAATAAAGTTATTATTTATTTCCTTATTTCATGATAAATGTTTATATTGATGCTAGAATTGTATTAACCGGAAACTTAGTACATGTGTGAATGCCCCTACAAAAAAAATACACTTCCGTGATGATACGTGTTTGTCATAGTAGGTCGCGTGTTTTGTCATGCATGTACATCCATGACGATTTTATGACAGAATCAAGATAGTCATACCTGTGTTGTCGTAGAAGTGTTCCATGACATTACCAAAATTATCATCACGAAAGTGTCCATTTCCATGACGATAAATCGCGCGTCACAGAAGTGCTTTCGTCAAGGGTGACCGACACGTGGCATCCACTGTAACGGAATGTTGTTAAGCTATCGGGTCAGGTTTTGGATCTGATAACCCGCTAACAGCCCGGACCAATGGGAAATTTCCATGTGTAAAATTCTAATTGGCTGGATGAAACACATGTCAGCTCGTTAGTGGGTCAAATAGGCCCCTATGATATGTCGACACGTGCGATGGCCCACCACTGGCCCATTTAGCTTACAAGGCCGGTCCGTTTGACTTGGTCAAAAGTTAACGGGCTGGCCCATGAAAAGCCTGTTAACGGTGTCGTCGCAAATAGCCCATTTTACGCCCTGGTAACTCACGGCCCATTAGGCCCTAACGGAAATCGGCCCAACAACATCATGTGGGCCGTCGAATATAACACCAACCCGTTTCACTTTCGGCCCATGTATGGCCTATGACGTCTTTTGTCCCATATGAGGCCTTCATATCTTTAGGCCCTTTAGAGGCCCATGGTGACTCTAGCCCATAATGAACAGTAAATTTCTTTGTACCCGTTAACGGCCTGTGATTCACATGGGCCATTTCCAGCCCGTGTTAGCTTTTGGCCTATTGACGGCCCATATGTTCTTGGGCTCCTTTTCAGCCTCGATTACTTCCGGCCCGTTACTGGCCTGTTCCCCTAATGGGCCAAATTCGGCACATGGCAAGAGTCGGCCCGTTTCTAGCATGTTAACCTGTTGCGCCGTTTCCAGCCCGTCCTATATTTCGGCCCATTAATGACCTGTTATGCTTGTGACAGAATTAAGCCTTTGTGTACTCCGGCCTGTTAATGGCCCGTTACCGTGCTGGGCCGATACCAATTACGCCCATTTACGGCCCATGTAGACCCATTTATCCGACGGCCCAAGGCCCACCGATTCTATGGCCCTGTTGGAGGCCCATTTATCGACGGCCCGTAGGAGACCCATGGATCCTACGACCCATAGTAGGGTCAAGGTTGCCATGGTTGTTAGCGGGTTATCAGATCCAAAACCTGATAACCCGCTAACGACCCGTATATGGCTCATGGTTGTTGCGACCACTAGCAAACCAGGGAAAAAAAGACTAGGAAATAAATAAGGCTGAAACTAACACTAGGCTATTAAGGCGATTATACAGATTACATCCACTCGACATCAAAGATCGCCACGAGTGCAAATATAGGGAACACCCTACACTATACAAAAATGGCTTGCTGTTTTCTTCAGCCGGTGGCTGCACGTTAAGAACAAATTTTGTATCGCACCAAAACAGATTACAACTATAAAACAAAAGGAAGGTTGACATAAAAGTTAACAATCTAGCAAATAAATGCACCACCAGAAGTTCAGAAGCTCGATTCATTTGACCTGACTGTTATGTTTTCATGTTGTATTGTCTGATGGAGCACCATAACCTCCGCCTTCATTGCTCCTAGGCTCCTGAACAACATAGCAAATGTCTGATAGTCTGTTTTCAAAACCATGCATATCTTGACGACATCGAACAATGTCTCTCTTTGTTTCACAAAGGGTTTCTATTAGGGAACGGACTTGTGTCTGGAGCACAAATACAACATTGTTTTGAGCTTGCATATCTTGATCATGAGGCAGTTTGGATGAGATTGCCTTGACAACCAACCCAGTATTATGCAGGAACATGCTTTTGGCACTGTTAGTGGACAAGTACTGAGCCACTGCAGCAAGAGCTGACATTGCGGTTATAGTTGCCTCGCCACCTTCAGAAGGTGGCGGTTCCACCATTTTTTCCATAGCTCACTGAAAAGTTGAGTTTTTACATTAGTAGTATGAGAACAGAAGATATTAAGGAGGCAGAAAAACCAAACAAAATAGCTTTGGTCTATATACAAAACTTATTCTGGTGAACCCATGTAAAATATTAGTTGTATTTTATTGCAAAGTACATAATAAAACTAGGTTCCAAACATATGACCATGTACCATCGCTAACGTATTGTCTATTTCTTCACATTGTATTGAGGGCTAAGGATAAAGAGACGAAGTTTATAATACGTTAAGCACAATATGACATCATTCATATCACAAAACAACCGAGAACAGACAAACAGGCAATTGTAATGTTGTGTGGGCAAGTCCAGCACGGAACTAGATTATAGGTCAAGATCAAAGGAACATCACTCCTCTCTTTTAAACCTTGTAAGGTGCAATGATACGCTAAGACAATTGTGTATAAAATTGAAAAGAGTAATAGACATTGGCTACAAACCATGCAGTTCAAGGCACAAGTCAGAGTAAGTAGTAGTTAAAAGGCATGCGGATTAAGGACTTACAACAGCGGCTTTGACTGGTGTAGTCATGCCCTTCTTCTTGCTGGTGTGACAGTCCTTGAAGATTTCCACAGCATTTGGTTCAGGTACTTTTTGGTCCTTGCGGGCTTCCCTCTGCATTTGGAACAAGTCAATATGGATATGATAATATGGTACAGCGAAAAGACTGAAACAGCAGCTAATTACAAGAGGCTCGCAGTGTGCAATATAGGTACGAGATCCTGTCGTCTGTTGGAATTTCACTTTCGTACGGTTGGCCTTGTTCTTTGAATAGTTCACCTACAAGAAGATAGATTTGTGTGGCACATGCGTAAATAGGACTTCAACATGTGATATGATCACCTATATATAATGTACTTGATACTTTGGATCAGACCAGTGTTTAACGAGGCCCCTCCAGTCTTCATCCGATATATTTTCCACTAGAGATATTTGGGAAAGTTCACTGTTAGCCTTGCCTCCAAAGTGAGTTTTCCTCAAGTTATATCGATAGTGTTGCAGAGCAGACTTGAAAACATGGGTGCAAGCTTATCTGGTTGCATCATCTTGGCTATCCAACTTGAACCTCATATGTTGAAAATTATGGGAGTCTCATTATCAGCAACCTAGAAAGTATGGGATAGAGCAAGACGATATTACTAGTTTCCATACATAACCATACTTACAGATAAATGGTCGAGGAAGGTGTTGAACTGGGTTTCGTATTTTTTATTCCTGTACTGAATCCATGTTGGGAGGATATGTACATGACACCTAACGGCAACCGTTGCCTCTGATACTAACTTGGCTGACTCTGTAGCATCACGTGGCTTTTTTAAACCTGCCTCAAAACGGATCTCCATTCTTCCTCCTCTAGATTTAGTTAACCTATCGAGCATTATCCCTGATGTTTGTTTCCTCTTGCACCTAGGTGCTAGTCCAACAACGAACATAGGAAGTGTTAGGTATACATCAAACTGTGAGACTACATATAAAGAAGCATGCAACTGTAACTTGACTCCAGCAACTACCTTCTTGCTGTTGAAGCTCACAAGGTTCATCTGATCTTACCAACTCGTCTTGTGTCAAGAGTGCTTGGGAAGTAGTGTCAGGTGGGAAGGGAGCTTGGGAACGTGCTGCCAGCTCAGTTGACGCACGAGTAACTCGTGTAGCTGGTAGTAATGTGGAAGGTGTTGCAAGAACTAGGGTTGTCTCTGCTTGTTTGGTGGTAGCTATTTGTTTCTGTTTGGCTTTTTCTGCAACTCATGTAGAATGGGATACCCTGTTTGTAGAATTTTCCGCTGGACTTTGATCTTCTATTGCACCATCAGTACCAGCAGAATCTGCAGGATTCTTTCGGTTCCCATTCCCTGCCATTATGTGTTTCTTCCTCTTTCTCTGTGCCATGTTAAGTCAATCCGGCAAGAAAAATGAATAACAATTTAGTTCTTCAGAACAAATTGATGCGTGATACAGACGAACTGAACTTTGATGTTAGACAACCACATGATAGGAGGATGTAATATGTACGAAAAATAGGAGGAAGAGATAACTAGAACTATGATGTGTAAACTAAGCAGAAGACATTTCACTAAATTCGAAGCAATGCAATGGAAGGTAGACACCATATGAAAGATGCTACAAATATCGCTCTGCCAAGTTAACAGTGTCTCATCATAAATGGCGTTTAAACAAATGTGAAGCATTAAAAGAAATAAATCATGTGCAAGATGCAAACAACATCACACTACCAGTTAGAGGTCTCTCATCATTAGTGCCATTGCATATTCACAACATTGCATATTCACAGCTGATGATGTGTAAACTAAGGAGAAGGCATTTCAACAAAATAGAAGCAATGAAAGCTAGACACCATATGAAAGATGCAACGAATATCACTCTACCAAGTTAAAACTGTCTCCTCATAACTGCCATTTCAACAAATTAGTAGTACAAGCTAGAAAAGAATGCGAGATGTAACCTATATCACACTTTGAAGTCAAACGTGTCTTATGATAAGTGATTGTTGCAGGTTACACAATAGTAGTAATTTGATGTAAGAACATGGTGTGATAGACAGATATTGTATGTTCTAGAAACAGGAACACGTGTCTTATTCAAGTATAATGTGTAAAGTAAGCAGATGGAATTCAACAAAATTAGAAGTAATACAAGCTAGACATCACACATAACATGCAACCACATATAACAGTGCCAAGTTAGAGGGAGCACCAGTGATGGTGCACTAGGGGAGACGTGCTCATCATAAACACAGCTACGTCGAGTGTCTATGCATGTGTTGTCTTGGAAATCATCTTGGGGGGATGGAGTAGAAACTGTAGAGGCCCTCCGTTTGGAGGAGCACCTTTATCCGCTGCCTTGCTAACTTACTTCCGCTTTATTGATTTTGAATTGTCAAGTAAAACCGACAAGAAAAAGCAATAAAATTCTCTCTTCAGAACTCATTCATGCATGATACTGACAATCACTACTTTGATGTAAGGCAAACACATGATACCAGGATGGAATATGTACGAAAAACAGGACGCATGGCATGTTCACAACTGTTTGTGTAAACTAAGTAGAAACCATTCCAACAAATAAGAAGCAATGCATGCTAGACACCACATGAAAGATGCAACCAATATGACTCTGCCAAGTTAAAAGCGCCCCATCATAAATGGAATTTCAACAAATTAGAAGCAGCGCATGCTATAAATCATATGAAAGATGCAACTAATATCACACTGCATGTACTAAAGGTGTTTCATCATATTTATTGATGCGGGATACAAAAAAAACAATAGTTTTATGTAAGGACATGCTTAATACACAGATGTACTATGTACTAAATACATGAAGGCATGTCACATTAACAAGTATAATGTATAAGCTAAGCTGAATAGCACATGCAATTTAACCAGATTGGAAGAATTACAATCTAGACACCATATGCAACATGCAACCACATATCACGCTGCCAAGTTAGAGCAAGCACCTGCGATGCTAGTGTAGGGGAAATGCGGTAATCAACTACAGAGCTATGTTCACTATCTTCATCTAGCCTTGATGTTTCTTCAGAATCATGTCGGGAGGCTGACACTGCATTCTTTAAATGAGGAGTAGTCCACTTGCCTGACTGCATCATCATAAGTGATTGATGAGGGATACACAAGAACATTAGTTTGATGTAAGAACATGGTTAATACACAGATGTACTAGTATGTACCAAAAACAGAAAGGCATGTTCATACGAAGGGAGGGTTCACTCATTTTGTTTCGTATGTAGTTCATAGTGAAATCTCTAAAAAGACTTATATTTTGGAACGGAGGGAGTACATACGAAGCAGAATATGTCTACTCCTACATATGAAGTAGCCCATTTGAAATGTGTAAAAAGACTTTTATCGAATGCAGTGCTTTGATGTGTCGCGTCAACTCGTACAAGCCCGAGAAATTTGATTACTACGACGCCCTCTCCCTCGCGGACTGAGCTCCAGTGCCTTAACTGCACCTGCCTTTGGCTGCATGACAGGTGGGCCAACCACCTGTTGGGCCCACCTGTTATGGACGCAAAGGCAGGAGCAGTAAGTAGAAGCTTTCGCTACACGCTATCCCTCCTGCACGAGGTGGACGGACATGCAGCAGTGGATTCGATACTGTAGAAGTATGAGTAACATCATTGTTTGTCTTCTCGAAGAGGCGAAGAGCCAAGTGCAAACCGAACGTGGTAGTTGCGAACGCTCGCGTGGTGCAGTTCCTTGGAGTACTAGCCAGGCTCTTGCATGAGACAAAATTGCTATTGTTTAACAATTAAACTCCATTATCCATTGGTTGATACTCATTCTGCATAGGTCCACGCGCTTAGCACCGTTTCCTCCTGGGGTCACCAATGTTTATTTGCTAATAGCATTCCATGCAATGAACTAGCCATTGCAAGTCATTAAAAGCATGCACACCTCTCATCTCTTATTGGTTGATACGTATGTCAAGAAACAATAAACAAGGTAGAAGTTAATGCACCGCGACTAAGTGTTTTGGGACTATTTGGTTTTCGTAAGATGACTTACACACCTAGACGGAGGGAGTAGTATAGACCTGTAAACTGGAAAGGAGTATTTGCCTTTCTAGAGATTTCAACAAGTGACTAGACTTCGGCTAAAAAAACAAGTGACTAGACTACACCGTGTGCAGTACCCCCTCCCTTCCGGTTTATAGGGCTCAAATCTCAAATCTCATGAGCCAAGGCATTTTGCGATTGGAGGAATGTATCTTGTACTTTACAAAACTACCCTAATTAAACTCATGCATTAATTACGTAGTTCTCTCGTTTTCCTCTCCGCCTTGGTCGCGGTGCACAATATTGAGAGAGTGCTTGGATACGTTTTAGTCTCATGACTAAAAGTAGTGGGACTAAAACTTGTTAGCCTCATACATGCTTGGATCCAAATACTAAAGAGGCTAAAATCAAGTTAATGACATTTCAAAGCATCCGGGCCTGCGTGCCATCCACCAAATCACAGCGAGGTGCTACAGTCGAGACTCACCTGTCACCCTGGTGTGGTTGTCATGACCCGTCATATCACAAAACCCACACCTTTACCAGCAGTGGTAAGGTGGCCTCCAAGTTGGACTGGACGAAGCAACCATCATTTCATTGGAACGCTCGTTCAAGCCTTTCTTCCCTTTCTTGAAGAAAACCTCACTCCAGGCTACTCACTTCTGCCATTTTTCTTCTCTACCGACGAAGGAAAGGTGGGCCAATCAGTTATGCTGCTATATTTTCATTCCAATAATCTTATTTTTGCGAAGACCCGACCGATTCTCACATCCTATTCTTTTCCCGTTTTCATTGCAATTGTGGTTTCCTTTTGATTGCTTTTTGTTTGTCAATTCATTGATGGATCCTGGAGCACTAGGAAAAGAGTTGCCGGCGGACAACCCACTGGAGACAGCGATCTCCAGGAAGCGAGCACCGACCAACGAGTTGACCATGTTGGCGGGCCAACCCATGGAGACGAAGAACTCCAAGAAACAAGCACTGGCCAAAGAGTTGAGGACGTTGGCGGACGAACTCCTCAAAGAAAGTTGGAAGAACAGCAAGGGCCCCACCGTGCCTACCCCAGGAGCTCTAATTGCCAACTATGTGAGGCTCAAGACCGAGTTTGAGGAGATAGTCGCCGTTGAGAAGCAGTATTCCCCTGGCAAGGTGATGGCCCCCATCGAGCACGAGGAGATGGCCCCCGGAGGGATGAGATCCCCCGGTGAGCTGCACAAGGTAAAAAATAATGGCTTATTACCATAGTTGTGGTTTTTGATTATTTGCAATGTGCTTGCTAATATGTTAGTGTTGTGCAGGTGCCGGTGGTTTTCCTTGATGATTCCGATGTCATGGCCCGTCCTGTTGGCATCGCCCCGGAGATCGATTCCGATGCCGCTGTCCATCCTGTGGACATCGCCCCAGAGATCGATTCCGATGTCGCGGTCAGTCCTGTGGACATCGCCCCAGAAATCGATTCCCATGCCGCTGTCCGTGCTGTGGTCATTGCCCGAGAGATCGATGCCAAGAAATAGTTGGTCGCTCTAATCCTTCAGGGTAGTTTGCATTGCCCTGTGTTTAATTACCAGAACAATGCATCTTATCAAACCATCTTAGGGCTAGTGCACTGTCTTGTGTGGGCGGATCTTGCTACTTTTGTTTGATAGTGAATCATGCGATGAATCATGCGAACCCTCTCCGAGTTATGGAAACAGATGTATCCTCACCGGCTTTTGATGTAATATATGGCATGCTTAGATGTAAGTTTGAACTGTTTATCATATCAGCAGGGCTTGTTTGATGATTCTTGGTGTTAGTAGGCTAGCTACTGTGCGAGCTATAGTACTTGCAAAACACTCACCGAAGAGAAACGTTGGGGCTGATGAGCTCGTGGTATGCTTATACTTATCCCTCGTCGATCGACCAATAGCCCTAGCTCCTAAAATTGTAGGCTTAGCGATCGATCAGACAATAGTCGACATACATTCAGGCCTCATTTGGTTCATAGGGTAGGAAAATCGTAGCAAAAGTATAGAGAACGTGCAACACAAAATCATAGCAGTGCAGAGACGTACTCCATCCATTCCAAAATAGATGACCTAGGCGGGCTAGTTTGGCCTAGTGGGTTTCAGTGATATGACGTGGTACAGTGCCGTCCAGTCTTCGCGTGTGGTAGCAGTATTGCGGGTACAGTAAGTTTTCTTGAAGAAGCGGAATTCAACAAAGTCATTATGGTTCCTTCGTCCGAACAACTTACGGTGGGAAAGGTTGGGCCTGCGATACGACCGGGGTAGACCAGGATAATTTTGTGCATGGCAGGTGGACCAGGATGGTCGACGTCCCACATGTCGGTGAATGAAAGTACTTTCCGATATAGAGGACGAGCAACGAGTATTCATTGTTTATTTTTGATGAAAGCTATTGTCTCCACTGTTACTCCTTGACTTTGTCAATGCCTCTCTCTCCTCCACATAAGCGGGACTACTTGCTATGCATGCAGCGGGTAGCTAGCGTCTTGAGGGGCCAGGGTGGTGAGAGCGGGCTCCGGAAGCGGTCCGGACTCCAGCATGGCCCACCTCACATTATCACCATATATTTCTTGGAGTCCGTGCGCGGCGGGTGGGCGATCTCTTCTCCCTCCCCCGTTTCTCTCTTCTCAGCCGACGCCCGCCGAGCGATTAGATTTCGGCTATCGACGGTTTATTCACTTACGGTCCCACATGTCAGTGAAATTGCAAGACAACGCGTGTCCCCTTTGGTGAGCGGCGTGCGAGCCGGACTGTCGGGGTTGCGACGCGTACGAGTCGTAAGTGTGCCGCCTTTTCCTTTAGAACTTGCGAAGCGTAACATTTTCGCGCGATCGATCGATAGAAATCCAGAACAAAATGACGAGGGCGGTGCTTTCCCGCTTGTTAGGCGGTCTAGTTCGAGTGATATGACGTGCTACAGTGTCGTCCACTTGCTCCATTTTATGTAAGCAAGAGTTTACACTCGTACGCGGGAGGAGTGTGAAACACCGCAGATCTGATTTTGATCGAGGGATAACTGTTCACTGCCAAATGATGGAGGATTGTTGGCGATTATAGCATGATAGTTAGGGCATCTCCAGCGCTGGCCCACAAATTTACACCGGCATCTGTCCGAGGACACTGATGGATGCCATCCGATGCTGCCCGCATACCTTTCGACAACTATATGAACTAACCGGACGAAATTCGTGCAAACAAAGCAAATTTCAAATTAACCGGATGAAATTCATTAGATTTCAAAAACTTTTCCTACAAACTGGACGAAATTCATTACATATTTCGCACAAACCGTACTAAACCTACTGTAAACCTAATCTAAATGATCGCCGGCGCCCAACCACCAAGTCCGGCCATGAACCCGAGAAAGCTGGCCATTGCCTTTGCCTCCTCCTCATCCGCCTCGATAACCTCCTCCTCCGGCCGAAGCACAAGGTTATGAAGATTTCCGCCTCCACGTTGCCGTCAAGCGGCTAATCGGCCGCCGATGTTTACCCCACCAAGCTTGGCGTCGACTGAGTGGAGTAGCGGTGGCCTTCCCGGGACCAGAGCGGCGGCGACCTACCGTTTACTACTCTTCCTCGCTGCCGGCTGCGCCCGCACACGCGCGCTGGCTTTGTGGTCGTGGCGGCGGAGGGCGGCCCGGGGGGTGCCGGCGATCTCCTTCGTTTGCTCCTGCGATAGTACGTCGATGAGAGCTTTGGAGCGCGCCCGGAGCGGAGCCGCCGATGTCCCTCGTCTGCTCCTGCGACAGTACGTCCAAGAGAGCTTCGGAGCACCACGAGGCCATGGTTGAAGTGGTGCCGACAGAAGGAAGGGACCGGAGGAGAATAAGTGTGGGTCTTTGGCTATGGCTGGGAGCTGGGGCTCAAGTTAATATAGCGGGTGAATGGCAATGAGCCGCGACAGACGGATGGACAACTGGCGCCGGAGCAAGTTCGTCGGGCGTGAATGCGGACGCTGCTTCAGTGACTTAACTGCAGATGCGTTTGAGTGTCTGACATGTGGGCCCAACGGGCGTCTAGCCCGCATGTCAGTGACACACCAATTGCACCTGCAGTTAAGTCCAGTGAATGCGGCATTGACATTCTGGAGAGACGGTGACCATTTCAGGCGCATGCGGACTGTTTGACTGGTCAACCATACAAATACGGAGCTATACGCTGAGCCAGCGATTGTATAATCACCATATCTCGTATACAATGATCAAAGTGAGCTATCAAGACAAGTTCGATGACCGCCAATGCATTTTACTCGGTAATAAATGACCAGGATTGAAGGGGAATCCTAATTTGCTTCGTCTTCTGTCCTTGAGCTCTTGACAAACCAATGCACTATACGGTTGTCCGGCCACTCCACCCCAGAGCTCTCACCAAGTGTCGTTCATGCCACCGCGCCGCACACTAACCGGTAAGGCAGCGATGGCATCCCACCGCGCCGAGCTCCTCGCCGCCCACGAACGCACACAAAATGGTAGGGAAGCGATGGCATCCCGCCGTGCCGAGTTCATCACCGCTCACGACCTCACAACTATGTGGGAGGAATTTGAAGATGCCAAGGCCGAATGGGCGGTAGAGCAAGAGGCGGCCAAAGCCGCACAGAGGGAGCGGAAAAGTCAGAAAGCACTCAAGAAAAGAGAGGCCCGCCGCCGCAAGAAAGAAAAGGACGCACGTGCTGCTGCGGAGAGGTCGGCGGAGATCCAAGCACGGCGGGGTGTCGCCGACAAAGCCGAGAAGGAGAACGACGGTGTCTGGCCAGCATGTGAGAAGTAGCAGTAATAGTAGTTAGTGTGTGTGTCTGTGTCTGAGTACGAGCATGTACCAGTACTACTAGTTACTACTGTAGTTTTTAGAGCAAATTACCAGTACATTAGCCTAGACTAAGTGGAAAAATTCCTATCCTATGCATCAAATGGCATCTCTTTCTCTATAGGAATTGAGATGCATGTCATCTCACTTCCTATGATTTTCATATTCCTATCCTATGAACGAAAGGAGGCCTCTGTTGGAGTAAATACTGTAGCTAGCAGTACTGCTGGTACAGTAGTTTTCTTCAAGAAGCGGAATTCAACGAAGTCATGATGGTTCCTTCGTCCGAGCAACTTCAAAGTGGGAAGTGGGCCTGTGATTTGACGGCTCATTAGTCATTGTTACTGCGACGCGACGACCTGGGTGACTCTCCCTTGGAGTTCTGCGTGCATGGCAAGTGGACCAGGATGGTCGACGTCCCACATGTTGGCGAACGGAAGTATTCTTTCCGATATCGAGGAGCAAGGAAACCGCGTGGTATAGTATCACTGCTGATTGGTTCACAAAAAAATAGTATCACTGCCGATTTATAATTATTTTTTATTTCTGATGAATGCTAGCGTTTCAACTCTTACGACGAAGGGTGCCAAACATGACACGTGCTGGATGTCCCACACGTCAGCGAAAGGAGTGGGACATGAACAGCGTGGTAGAGCCCAGCGTAAAAAAACAGCATGGTAGAGCGTCTCCACTTCTTCCACTTCTGGGTCGGAGACCACACGTAGTAGTACTTAGCTGTATGAATGATACAAAGTGCGACCTGGAGAGAAAGACACGTCTAGTTGGAAGGTCTCGGGGCATACACGTAAACAAATATAAAAGTTAATATGTGCCTCCAACTAATATAGTAGTAGTAGAGTACTTAGACACGTACTCCATAACATCACCGTGCATTGCACGTACAACATTTAGTGGTAGTACGTAGTAGTAAGAGACAAATGCCGCCCAAGAGTTCCCTTCTCGACCTACTTTTGGGTGTTTGGTAGAGTGTATGGAGGGTGCATGAGTCCACACTAGTTTAGCACAAATACACTAGAAGCATGCATGAAGAGAGCATGCATGAAGAGGGGTGTTGAGTTGAGCATGCATGAAGAGGGAACAACTATGCTGAGACGAGAACACAACCAAACACACCTTGTATGCCACGCATGTTCATACCATTTGTGCCTTTCTACTTCACTTACTGCGCTACATTACTCAGGTTCGTATGTCCACTCCTGGGTACATGTCCGTCTCGTAGTTCCAGTGCCACGTGTTCTTCATATAGATGGAATGATCGTTGCATAACACGTGCACCTTGATGCTAGATGTCTCGCGTGTTGGCAAAAGGATGAACAAAGCTCACATAAAAAAAATAGAGTGGAAGAACATAGATTCCGGACGACCGAGAAGGAGCAAGCAACCTCGTGGTGGAGCGTCTCCACTCATAATATTTAATATTATTCAGCGATATAAAATTAACCAATCATCTCCACAGTGGACTGGAAGAGTACGAAACACGGCAGCCCAGTGTAGTTACATCATACTAGTACATGGCTAACCCATGCTATCACCATATTTCTTGGCTTCCGTGCGACACCTATCTCTAGTAATCCAGCAGCCTGTATCGCTTCTCCCTCCCCGTCTCTATCAAAGTGCGACGGGATGGCGTTTCTGCGGTCTATTGAGGTCGGTTAACTATCACATGTTAGCGACATGCCAAGAGCATTCTAAAAAAATTCCTTTCACGTTTCGTTTTCAAAAAGAAAAAAATCCTTTCACGTACGAATTTGCCTGTATGCTTTGAGCAACTTGCATGTCCTATACTGCTCCTGTTTGATACTCTAACTTAGCTAGAGGTTAGACTAACTCATGACTAACCCGGAACTAACTGTAGCCAAAGAGGTGTTTGGGTGACAAGGTTAGATTGACAATAAATGCACTTCATGGAGAGAGAAAAGTGATTTTTCAGTGGTCCCAATGAGAACTATCTCCAGTTAGCACCTCTTGGGTGGGATAGTTTTCTTTGGTGGGTTCGGTGCAACTTGCTCCAATTTAAACCCTCATGCTTGGATACTTTAGGGCTATTTGAGCCCGAACTAGCTCAAACTAACTCTAACCCATGGATCCAAACAGGGGCTATGGCCAGTCTCGACGTGGAGTAGTCACGTGCACCGGGAAGCGGCGCTCTCTCGGCCGTCACGCCACTTCAAAGCCGGCGCCAGTGAGAGGTCGCCTCCGCTCTGGCCGGGCATTAATGCGGCACTGACGCTCCAGGCGACACTGACCGTTTCACGCGAGAAGCGCGCGCTGGCAAGGGAGTATAGGTTTTGAACCGTTTCAGGTGTAGTAGTAATTTTAGTTTGCAAAACTACTCAATTATTGCACTCACTTTCCTAAGAAATTGTGGTAAAAAACGTTACTCCACAGCCCGCTTCCCTTCTCATTCCTACTCGTGATTTACGTGGCCATGTTAACGTGGTTGTGTCAAAAAAAATGTCACTTCCTGCTCGTGATTTGCATTATATAATTACAAGCAAGATTCTCGTGCATTGCACAGAACATGAATATGCATTTTTTTTACAAAACACCTGTTGTGATTGACCCATGCAGGAGTAATCCCATGTGTAAAAACTAATGATATCTCGAGAATGTCATCGAAAAAATGAAAGATGAGAGATAAGGCGAGGAGGAGTGGAGCGCGGTGGTGACTGGTGGTCGGAATGGGCGGAGGCATGGGGATGGACGGCGTCGGCAGGCGGCAGCGGCCACCATGCATGCTAGATTGTTCCAGAGACTTATTCCTTTTTTAATTGCTGAGCAATGAGGTTGCGGGAGATAATGATGTGGAGAGAGGTGCAAGTATCTTTTGTAAAATTATCATAGTTTGCTTCCTATCCGTCAGATATAGATCATATGGTCTGTATTACAAGATGGCAGGCACACCATCATCGCCAACTCATTTTTTATAAGGGTATACAGATGATAAGTTTGCTGACTACTAAAGTAAAGTGGAATCTGTCCATGTTATGCAAGTAAATAAAGGTGATTGTTTATCATACGGGTAAGGCTGGATGGAGGGTGGTAGGAACAAATGCTCCGCCTAGAGCATGTGTGTGTGAGATGGAGTCTTAGTGTGTGTGTGTGTGTGTGTGTTGTGTGTGTGTGTGTGTGTCCCGGGGTCCTCTGTGGCGGATGTAATTTAAGTGTGCATGGCTTCATCATAGAGAGGTGATGTGTATGGCAGAGGCCACCAACGATGGGGTGCGAGAGAGAAAATGCCCGTAGGAGGGAAGAGAAGGTGCGTGCGCGTGAGAGGAGTCGACATCGAGAGAACGTGTTTGTTCGAAAGACACCACGGAAGACTACTATATATCGATGGTGCATGTAGGCGGGAATTAAACAAAGGGATGGTCTTATTGGTTTCGGGGATATGGGGGAAGAGTGAGAGGCGCGCGGGGCGGGGGGGGGGGGTAGCTAGAAGGAGATTGTTAAGTGTGAGTGTGTGTTTTGCCCATCCAGACGAAAGTTATGTGCACAAAAGAGGAGAACGATTCGATGTGGCGTTAGGATTGAGGGTAATTAACTACGTATGGAGACATAGAGACCTTGAACGTGCATGTGTGAGAGGTATACATGTATATGTGGGATGTGTGTGTGTGTGCACGCGCATGATCGAGATAAAAGAAAGAAGACATAAGTCCTAAGATCAACGACATGGGAGAGACGGATCGGTATGACAATACGCATGCATGTGAGAATGCAGGGAAGAAGGCCCGACAATTGAGCATGTGTTTTTGTCTTTAAGAGATAGTGGCGTGGGCTGGAGCATGCATCTATGGCGAGCAGAGGGGGTGAGGCGCAAGATTGTGCAAAAGAGATCAACCTATAAATGCATATGTATGGACAAACATATATAGTGTGGGTGATAGGAAGCAAGACTCCGTGCGAGAAAGAAATGTTGACGGAGAAACTACAGATAGATACAAAGATGGAGATGCTAGCTAGAGAGACATCCGTTAGTTTGGGTGTCGAAGATGACCGTCGGGTGGTTCAAAGGGTGAAGTTATATATGTGTGTGAGCGGGCACTTGACTGCATGCATGTAGAGAGAAACATATGTAGTGTGCGTGATAGGAATCAAGAGTGAGGGCGAGAAAGAAGGTTGATGGAGAAACAGATAAATAGAAAGATAAAGATGCTAGCTAGTGTGCACTAGAGATAGGAGTCGAGTGGATCAGAAGGCTGGGTTATGTGTGTGGGTGTGAGAGAGATAGAGAGAGGGTGCATGTGAGTCACATACAAACAAATATCAGAGAGAAATGAGATCCAGAGAGACAGAGTTTTGTGTCTGCGAGAGAGAAAGATATTTCACAACGAGAGTGATAGCTAGAGAGACATATGAGGGAACGCAAGATATCTCTAGGGAGAGAGGGTGTGTTTGAGCGACATACAAGAGAACAATGGAGAAATATGAGACCCTGGGAGACAGAGTTTGTGTTTGTGTGTGAGAAAGAGATATTGAAGAGGAAGAGTCGTAAGTTCTCATATCTAAGGAGCGAAAGACATCTCTGTATGAGGGGTGTGCGAGTGGCACACATGGGAATAGTTGAGAGAAATGAGACCCCGGGAGACAAAGTTTTGTGTTTGTGTGAGAGAAAGAGATTCCACATGGAGAATCATAGCTAGAGACACATAGCAGGGAGCGAGATATACTTAGAGAGAGATAGAGTGATGAAGGTCGATGGAGAGAGTACCGTCAGTGTGTTACGAAGATAAAAGATCATTGTCGACATACAGGTAGCAGGAGAGATGCCTGAGAGACAATGAACGCGTATAGGTCCAGAGAGATAGTCCTATATAAGCATGAGTGATAGCTATATGAGACGAATATCTGGATTAAAGGGGATTCAAATATTTAAACTGGATATCACGACATCGATAATATCATGACGCAAATTGGTGTATCAAACATGCATATTCATTTGAATTTGGGCACACATGTAATGTTATATAGTTTATCAATATTGGTGATCCATACATTCTTCAATTACAAACAATGCATGGTTTATATGCAATTAATGTCTAAATGGGATTACACTATATGTTGCGTGTGTGAAACACATTATACATGTTTGAGAAGTTAAAAAAACCCCGCATGAAACACACATTAATTGGAGACAGTTAGCGAGGAATGCATACATTGGATTTCAACATAAAGTGGTTTCAAATATTTGAAAATCTAAATTGATGGATACAACCTTATGAATATGAGATCATGCCATTTTTAAACCATATTTATGTATAAATGGTGTTGTGCTTTTGAAAGTATATATGTAAAAAAAATGATGTATATAGAATGTAATTCCAATTGAAAATGGATCCCGCCCGAAAAAATAGTAGAATACAAACAGGATTCGAATTGAGTTGGCACGGTAAACATGCACTGTGCAAAATTTGAACGAAGCGGGGAAAGTCGCAGTAACCGCCCGAAACCAAAATCTGCGAGATGGAAATCACTACTGCCTATCCCTGCCGCGCAAAGCCTATCTGCTGGAGTTCTATAGGTTTCGATAGGGGTAGGTTTGTAATTTCACCCAAACGTGACGTAACCGCCTCTCACCCGGATTCATACACGGTGGGCGCCAAAACACAGTGTGCCCTCGGCCGAAATCGACTCCCTCCCCGATTCATATTCATACACGGTGGGCGCCAAAAACAAACTCTCGTCAGCAAATATTCGGTGTATGCGAGATTACCATCCTATCCCCAACCGACTAATGTTGCTGTGATGTAGTAGAAATTTGAAACGGGGGCTATGTTTGTAAATTTCCTCGCATTTGAGACAAGCACGCCCTGAATACATGGTTCCCCCCTTCCTCTCTACCTCCCTTTTCCTCATTCGTACTCCGTGGGCGCCAAAATACCCTCTCCTCCTCCATCCGCCGCCGTCCGCTACCCCATCCACCGCCGTCCTCCTCCACCATGCCGGAGCTGATACCCCGACGCCGTCGTCCATTACAAGAGATCGACCTCTCTCATCCACGCCTTCGGACCAGGATCCTTGCATCCCGTCCTCTCGCTTCATCCCCGACGTCGTCCACCTTGCCAGCGCTGCTCCTACGACCGTCTCGTCCACCGCGCCCCGCCGCCACCGTCTACCCTCCTAGATCTGCTTCCACGCCGCCGACAGCCATCGCTACCGCAGCACTGTCAAATTCTCACCAGATGCGTACACGGCGCCACACCAGAGGCGGTACTCTTTCGTATCTGCTCAACTTATTAATCACACCAAGAAAATAGATCGCCACTGCTTTACTCTGATTTCTTGTCTTGGTTGCGAACTTGCCTTTGTCTGGTTTGCACCTTCAGATCCGCCATGGCACGCTCAACACTATACTCCCAATGATTATGGTTTTCCCCTTTTATATTACACACTAGTTAAATCACAGTAGACTAAATTTCAGAATTGGGTCAGTCGATTTTTCAGAGCTCGCCGGAGTTCGTCGGTGCGATCCAAGGGGCTCGGGTGGTTGTGGGGCCTCACCGAACGAAGAAAACTCAACGCGGGTGGGGGGTGGGGGTGGCGGAGGAACACATGCGGTGGGGGCCGGTGGTCCGGCCGGCGGCCCGTGCGGTGTTCTGTATGGGAAGAATCAAAGACGAGGAAGAAGAAGGGTTAGGAGACGTAGGATCTTCATCCAACCGCCTGAAATGGTCGAGAGACAGCTGGGAGTTGCATTCTTAATGCGCTCTGGTTTATCATGTGTGGGCACTGCGCAACCAACATTTTATTATCCAAAATTTGCTTGCTCTTCTTTACCATGTTCGATAGAGCTGTGACACAAAACGTAGGACCGACTCCAGCAGACTGTACCCATACTTCACTAGCCACACCACTAGTCCCACCACACAGGACCTGCACTCCAGCAAAAGGTATACTGATTTCATTTGCCATAGCACCAGCTGTACCACAGAAAAATCCCACTCCAGCAAAAAGTACAGCAAGTCCACCGGCCGAAGACCTATCCCAACTGCAGAGACGGCCAATTCCTGCAGATTGGAACCCCATTCCATTTATTCCCAGTTTAAAAAACAACGCTTTCAATATTGTTAGGGACTGCGTGCATATATTCCCATCATGGGAAAATTATTGTGAAGACAAACACCATTTTCACATCTTCCTGTCCAACTTACATGTAAGTGCTATTATTCATGGTTATTATTTTCCTGTTTTCTGCTGATTGAACACATCAATGATTTACATTACATTGTTGTAACTAGGCGAGGGTCAATCTGGATAGTCATGACGAGCAAAGCTTGCTTGTGCTTTTCAAGAAAGCATTGCAGCAGTATCGGTGTTATCTGAGGAAATCACACTTTGGTGGCAAATCTATAAACGAATTTCTGGTGAAGTCTCCTATGCTAAATTTAGAAGACATTGAATGGAAAAACATTGTTGTGCACTGGTCTCGTTCCCAGAATGAGGTACTGTCTATGAAATCACATGACAATTTGAACTTCTACTTTTTTGCATGTGCCTTACGGATCTTGTTTGCAGGAAATCTGCTCGAAGAAGAATTTCGGTTTGAAAAGAATGACAGGATATCGCAAATATGCTGCCCGCTGCTTTGCTCTTGTTAGTACCTGTTGTCCTGTATCACTGTACTTGCATACATACCTGGTTCATTATGTGACAGCAGTATGCATGATAGCTTGCTTATCAATTGTTCGCTCCAAATTATCTGATCTATATGAATGGTTACATTAGTGTAGAATATATCCAATGCCAATGATTTTTTTTAGCTCTGCATTGTTCTTGTAAGTACATGTTGTCCTTTATCAGTGTACTTATGTTGACAGGTAGTTGTTCATGTACCATCACTCTGCAGCTTATTTTTCTTTGCCCTCCATTTTCTACACATCAGATCTAATTTACTCTTACCATAACGTTGGCACTGAAGAAGTTTAGTTGTGCATTGCTCTTGGCTGTGCCTTTTGCCTGTATCGCTGCACATACATTTATAGCTACTTGGTTATGTAGCATCACTCTTCATCTTATCTCAAATATTCTCCATTTTTCGTATATTATCACATCTATATTTACTCTTAACAAAATGTAGAATAAAGGCAATGCTTATGAAGAACATTCTGTGTTAAAATTCTTGAATTGCCCCCCCCCCATCAGCATGGACAAGGGCTTTATAGAGCCTGTCTTCACCAGTAATGTAAGTTTGTCCTTCTCAAGCCTTCAAACTTTGTTGTGTATATTTGGTTAGGCATGTCTGCAACAACTGTTTATTTTTGGTGTTTGCATCAAATTGCATGTTTAAAGTTTATTATGTAGTTCATAAACAAAAGTTTGTCCTTCTCAATTTAAGTTTTCAGTTGTACAACCAAGTTCCTTCTTCATACCATGTAAATTAAACTATACAGAGCAAGTGATTTTCTTTTGCACTGCATGTATGCTTCTGTTCTTTATCCGTAATCCAGTGGTGTGGTGAACCTACCCACTACAGCACAATGTCATATTCTGCAATGTCTTAACTATGAACAATGTCATATCATTCTACTATTATTTAAACCGCCTCTTTATTTGCCAATATGAAATGGGATAAATTGACAGCACACTAACCATTGATATTTATGAGTTCTTGATCTGTAATCCAGTGGTGTCGTGAAGCTGCCAACTCCTTCACAATGTCAATTCCTGCCATGTCTTGACCTGAACAATACCATATTGTGTTAATGCAATTTTAAACTGTGTCACTTTATTCGTGAATAAGAAATGTGATGAATTGTCAGCACTGATACTTTTATGTGCAAAATCTGTCATATGTCTACTTGTTTATCTTTCAGAGTGAGGAATATATAAGTGTTGAACAAGTGCAGTCTCATCATCTTACTCAACTGCTTGCGCTGCAGCTCCCCAGCAGGGCTAACCTTTCTTGAACTCTATTGAAGTGCTGTCGGTTTTGTATATTATTTTGTCGGCATGTTTATTTGCATTGGTGATGATCTTTGATGCCCAGTGTATGTAATCTGCTGTCTGCTTGTGCTTTATTATCATAGTGGCAAACTTTGATGCCCAGTGGATGTACTATGCTGTAATTTCTTTATTGTATAGTCTAGGTTTTTTCTTATTCACGATGCTGCAGTTATTTTACTGTATACATATATATATATATATATATATATATATCCTATCTTCGCAGTAAACCGGCCAAACCGTAAAATTATGGTACATAATCGGGCCGTCATGCAATCACGATGTATGATCCGCATCATGGGCCCCGTTAAACTGGCCCACTAGTAGATTCGGGCCTTTAATAGGCCGAGTAACCCCTGGCCCTCTTTTCGCAAGAAAACTCAATGGGCTTTTAGGAGGCTGAGAAGTAGGCTGGGCCTGAAACGTCCTAAATAGCTCACGGGCCGGCGGCAACCCGAAATGGACCCCGACCCATGATTGTGCAAATCAATTCACGGGCTTTTAACAGGCCAAAGTTGTCTCGGTCCTTGTTTGGCCCAATCAGATATCAGCTGCGAGCAGGCCGGATGCAAACCGGACCATAGTTAGGCCCAACTATATGACGGGCTTTTAACAGGCCGAAATTAATATAGGGCCGAAATGTTAAATGGGCCGTTAACAGGCCGAAACTAATATCAGGCCGAATTACTAAATGGGCGTTTAGCAAGTGGGCCCAAAAGCATAGCGTCCAGTCAATGGGCCGAATCTGATATGGGCCATAATTGAGCCCAAAGCCTCTTAAAGGGCCGGACCTGATCTGGGTCGTGATTTGGCCCAGAAAGTGGGAGGCTTTTAACGGGCCGGATCTTAGATGGGCCATTACTAGGCCCGGAACGTGGCAGACCATTAATGGACCGGATCAATTATGGGCCGACATTTGGCCCAAAACATGGCAGCCAGTTAATGGGCCGGCCTACTAGGGTCCTCAAAATCTTGTGGGCCTACAGCTAGGCCGGCCCATTAATGTCGGCGAAATCTCGTGGGCCTTTAGCTGGGCCGGCCCATTATGATCCGCAAGAATTTTGTGGGCCTTTACCTGGGCCGGCCCATTATGGCACACAAAAATCTTGTGGGCCTTTACCTGGGTCGGCCTATTATGGCCCGCGAAATCTTGTGGGCCTTTAGCTGGGCCAGCCCATTATAGTCCGCAAAATCTCGTGGGCCTTTAACTGGGCCGGCCCATTATGGGCCGCAAAATCTTGTGGGTCTTTAGTTGGGCCGGCCCATTTAAACTTGATTGGCCGTGCCACGTGTCGACGTATCATAGGCGCCTTCTGTCCAATGAGTGGATGACATCTGTCCCAATGATGAGCCGACACGTGTTTCCTCTAGCCAATGATGATTTTACACGTGGAAAATCCCCATTGGTCGGGGCTGTTAACGGGTTATCGGATCCAAAACCCGACCCGATAGCTTAACGGCGTTTCGTTACGGTGGATGTCACGTGTCGGTCACCCTTGACGAAAGCACTTCTGTGACGCGCGATTTATCGTCATGGAAGTGGACACTTCCGTGATGATAATTTTGGTAATGTCATGGAACACTTCTACGACAGCACAGGTATGACTATCTTGATTCTGTCATAAATTTGTCATGGATGTACATGCATGACCAAAAACGCGACTTACTGTGACAAACACGTATCATCACGGAAGTGTATTTTTTTGTAGTGTAGAGCGCTCATGATCAAAGGGAAGCAACAATAGATTGACAACTGCAAGAGGAAGTGTGGGCAAGGGAAGTACAATTCGGGAGCTCAGCAGAAACCCCGTTTTACCCCGAACTCGGGAAGACACCTTCAACATAACCATGGAGGTCACAATCACAATGGAGGGATTCTGCATAACCATAGTGGCCCCAAGAATGGTAATGGGAATGGAGGAAGCAACGGTCAGAACCGTTTCAACCCAGCAACGCCCGCCAAGAAGGATTTAAGTCACGTTACTTGCTACAAGTGCCAGAAGAATGGACATTTTACCAATGAATGTCCTGAAGCTAAGAATGGGAATGGCAGGAAGCTCTGGGAAGAAGCCCAACCCTTTAAACAGGGGACAAGTGAACCACGTTAGCGTGGAGCAGGTTGAAGCACAGCCAGATGTAGTATTAGGTAAAAATTTTGTTAAGACATTTACTGCAATTGTTCTTTTTGATATTGGTGCATCGCATTCATACATATCAAGGGGATTTGTGGATAAGTATAAATTGCCCACCAAAGTCCTTAGAACACCTATGTTAGTAAGTTCGCCGAGAGCGAAACATATGTCAAGTTAAGAATGTTTTCAGATGGCATTGACCATAGGTAGGCATGTTTTCCCCACGGATCTGATAATTCTAGAGTCGCAAGGATTGGATGTGATTCTGGATATGGATAGGCTATCGATGTATGGAGAAAACATTGATTGCACTAGTAAGTCGATTTTAACAACGGATAGTTTCCAACGAAAAATCAGATATGTTGCAAGTAGCCCCACGTATCCCACCTCTCCCATGTTTTTTTTATTTGACCTCTCGCACGTCTTGAGAAGAGTCTCCGTAGATCTCTCATCTTCTCCCGCCCGTAACAGAAACTTCCCAAATTTTCTGCCGCGAGAAGCCCTAGAAGAATCTCTTAATCCATAATCGGCGGCGGCGCCTTCCATTCCAAATCTCCGCCTAGGTCTTCATCTCTACTTCCCTATTTTGTTGCGCTGCCCCTTTTCTGATCTATCTAGTGTCAATCATCATTCTCACCAATACTAATCCATCTGGTTGACCCTCGCTGGATTGGAATTTGGATGATGTGTCAACAGTGCAGGGGCAGGGTTGATGGATCCTCGATGGACTGCAAAAGCCTATGAGATCCGCATGAAGGTCATCTGCACCAATCCCTGCCACACCGACATCATCTTCTCGCAAGGCAAGGTACGTATACATCGAAGGATTCAGAAGTACAAACGTGTAGTACCTGCTACTAACTTTGTTCCCGAATCACTTTCGATTTCATAGGATCTTCTTAGGACACGAGGCCTGTGGTTAAGTTTCTAGGATTTTGTCGCTGATGAGTACGTGAAGGCGGCCGGGGACAAAGGCAAATGTATAAGATGTAACGAACACACACTCTGAATTTGGGTGGTGCTGCGTGCAGGGTGGTGGTGAGCTTGCCGGAGCACCTAGAGGGGTCTACGGTGGGGGACACAGTGGGACCAACGTTCGTGTAGCAGTGCTACTCGTGCAGCAGCAGAGCGTTTGAGTGGAAGAATGTGTGCACTATGCTGTCATTCGTCGTCGGCCCCGAGATGCTCCGCGATGGCACCATCAAGTTCAGGGACAGCCATGGGGCATTTTGCTGCTCGTCTTCCTCTGTTTTGTGGTTTTTGTTTTTTGCGTTTCTGTTGATTTATGTATATTTTTAAGCGGAACTTAGTCATATTCCTACACTAGACTGAAGATGCAGAAGTTAGAAGTTACATGGATACTAGAACCAAGGAGGAACAGTTAGATACCTAGGCAAGTACGAGGATATTCTTTCTTACATCGCCCATCTTATTTAGAAATATACTAGAAACTGATTACACAATCTTCAACTTTGCAGTGTCTATTTTTCTCTTTGAAACAACACGGACTACTATTGAAAAAGTTGCTTGCCAATTAGGACCATAATCTTATACTTGAAATACTGAACCATCTCCCTGGAGAAAATTTATTTGCTTGTCATATATATTGGCAGTACGAACGTGCATCAAATTCTCAGTATCCGGATTAACTTAGAAGGTTCATATTAAAAAAAACATTTTAGGCTAGAGACCTTTGTTTGAGTAATGATGTTCTGATGACTGGCAGCTCAGCTACTGCATGATTGTAACAGCAGAACTTAAAATTTACTTCTCTGGTCCACCCAGGGTATTAGCTGAGGCGACGGCTTGTCTAGGCATATTTGATTTCAGTATATATACATTTGAAATAATGATTCGTGGACTTCTAAGTTAGCAATCCATATTATATATGAATATGCAGGTTAATTACAAAATTTACCAATCCGTACTATGAATCTGCAGGTTAATTACAAAATGTATATATACTAAATTGGATTATTAATAGCAATCCTAAATATTTTTATTCTCTACCATATGCTTTCATCTTTTTTCCCCACCTTATTTGTACAAGAGAACACTTACGGGAGTACTGCAGGGGGCTAATTTTTTTCATCGGAGGAGAGGACTACATAATGATAGCTAGCTGCACTCTTATAAAAGTAAGATGGTAAGATTTATAACCTATCAACATATAATATATTTGGCTCTAGCATTTGAAATTCTTCCTTTTTTTTATATCTCGTACCATACTATACTGTAACTGAAACTTATGACAAACTAACATAATGCTTGCACATATTGCCCATTCAGTTTCACAAAGCATTTTAAATCTGCTTTTTTTTGGCATATCTTCCTAGTACTACCGCTAAATGTAGAAATTATACATCAGTCATGCCTTCTTTTCTATTGTTTTCGAGCATATAATGCCTCTAAAAATGGATAAGAGCCAATGCATCTTTAATTCGTAAATTTTGGAATATCGATTATTTTCTCCTTAATGTCTTATGTTTGCAACTCAGCATACAACATAGCTTTATATTTTAATAGGTTAACGATGTGACACCAAGCTATCTATGAAGTTCTATGTTTGTTTTTCTTTTTGCAATAATCACACAATGCATCTAGTCTTCATAACTGCAACCTAGATCATCTGGAAGGAAAGAAATCACAAGATATTTTGGAATATTGACCCATCATTTGATTCTCGGAAAACTATAAGCTAGATTATTCCCTTCTGCTACATAGAGCCAAGGCTGATCTAGGGCCAGCTATATTCTCTGTTGTAAATTCAGTAAACTAGCTAACCTTTTTTTTGTTTTTATTCTTCGCCTAACTCTTCCTTTGGCTTACCACCTCTCAGCATTCATTCTTCATTGGTTATATGGTGCTGGGTTTGAGGGTGGCAGCCTCGGCTGGACAACAGATGTAAGGTAAGTAACTTGTGAGCCTTTATGTGTTTGTATGACCTTCCCTACTGACTTTTGATTAAAAAAACCACAATTCACATTGTATCAAGACACTAATTCACTATACAAGGTGGAGAAATGCTGATGGCTTAGAACATGCCGCTCAATAGATGTAGTGGAATTGATTATCGCATGAACTCTGTACATTGCTCCTCCAAATTTTATTTCTCTATTAATCCGATTTTCTCTAATGTAAGTTACTTATCTCATTTCTTTGCTGTTGCAGATTGCGAAGATAAACTAATATGCATGGCTCGGGTGTGGATTGCAAGGTCGAGAATGAAGCTACTACTAGATAGTTCCACATGATGTTTTAGAATTTTTTTTGCAAGATCAATGCTTCAAACATTATGTTTTTACAATGGCTGAGATGTTAATTGCAAGGTCGAGAATTAGGTTGCTGCTACTAGATAGTTCACATCTTGTAATCTTTGGAGTGCGTTCTTTGTAATGCAACAGTCAAATTAATAAATGAGACTTTTTTTGCTTATTATATTGTGGTTCTTATATGTGCTTTATCAGCATTGACATGGTAACTCTAGATGGCAATATTTGAAGTACCATTAATTTTCATGCTATGAAGGAATGCTTCTAGGCATTGTAATGACCATTTATGCCCATTTGAAAATCATTTTGTGCAGGGTAGTCACCAACGCATATGAAGCGTTGTTAGGCTCTAACTTTATATGTAGCTACCTGGCAACGCTTATTCACATCATTTACCAACGCATGTAGATATGTTGCTGTAAACCCTTGCAACGCCACCAACGGCAACGCATAATAATCCGTTGGTGTATACCTTAGCAACGATTATATGGACATACGACAACGCATCGATGCGTTGTTGAAGGGGGGTTCTTGTTGTAGTGAAGGATTAGGTATGTATCCAGGTACATGCCGAAGAGGACTCAAGTGAATTCCTTATCAGGAGTTGTACAGGAGGAAGTACCAGTGGTGAAGGATTTCCTTGATGTATTTCCGGAGGAGTTGCCAGGTATGCCATCGGATAGAGACATTGAGTTTTTGATTGAGCTTTTGCCAGGCACAGGGCCAATATCTAAGAGACTGTACAGGATGCCCGCAAAGGATTTGGAGGAAATTAAGAAGCAGATTAAGGAGTTACTGGATAAAGGATATATTCACCCAAGTTCGTCACCTTGGGGATCACCAGTGCTTCTAGTGGAGAAAAAGGATGGATCATTAAGAATGGTTGTTGATTATCGTGGATTGAATGAGGTTACGATAAAGAACAAGTACCCGCTGCCGATGATCAATGATTTGTTTGACCAGTTGCAAGGAGCTAAAGTATTTTCCAAGATTGATCTCTGATTAGGATATCACCAGCTGAAGATTCGAGAGCAGGATATACCTAAGACAACTTTTACCAGCTGAAGATTCGAGAGCAGTATACTGTTATGTCGTTTGGCCTGACTAACGCGCCTGCCTATTTCATGAACATGATGAACAAAGTATTTACGAAGTTCTTGGATAAGTTCTTCATGGTGTTCATTGACGATATTCTGGTCTACTCAAAGAATGAAGAGGAGCATAAGGAGCATTTACGTTTGGTACTTGGAAAGCTCAGAGAACATCAGCTATATGCTAAGTTAAGCAAGTGTGAATTTTGGTTGAAAGAAGTAGGATTCCTCAGACATGTTATATCCAGAGAAGGAATAGCAGTAGACCCCACCAAGGTTGTCACCGTGATAAATTGGGAAGCACCCACGCCAGTTGGAGAAATCCGGAGTTTTCTTGGACTCGCAGGATACTACAGGAGGTTCATTGAGAATTTCTCCAAGATTGCAATGCCCATGACGGAATTGTTGAAGTAATATACCAAGTTCAATTGGACTAAGGAATGTGAGGCCAGCTTTCAGGAGTTGAAGAAACACTTGGTTATAGCCCCAGTGTTGATTCTTCCAGATCAACGCAAGTATTATCAGGTGTATTGCGACGCTTCTCGTCGAGGACTTGGAGCAGTGCTTATGCAGGATGGAAGAGTTGTTTCATATGCCTCACGACAACTTAAACCGCATGGGCTAAATTATGCTACACACGATTTGGAGTTAGCAGCCGTAGTGCATGCCTTGAAGACGTGGAGACATTTTCTCATCGGAAATCACTGTGAGGTGTACACGGATCACAAGAGTTTGAAGTATATCTTCATGCAGAAGGAGCTAAATCTCAGGCAACGGAGATGGTTGGAACTCATCAAAGATTATGATATGAAGCTGCATTATCACCTCGGAAAAGCAAACGTTGTAGCGGATGCGTTGAGTCGCAAGAGCCATGTCAATACACTCATAACCGAAGAGTTACCCAAGGAGTTAGCAGATGATCTTCGTGAGCTATGTTTGGAGATAGTTCCGAGAGGCTATGTAGCAGCATTGGAAGTTCAGTCTACTTTGATGGCTAAGATCAGAGAAGCTCAGAAGATGGACAAGGAGATTGCTGAGATAAAGGAAAGAATGAGCAAGGGAAAAGCTAAGGGATTTCGTGAGGATGAGCACAATACCTTATGGTTTGAAGACCGCGTTTATGTGCCTAATGACCTAGAGATCAGGAAGTTGATTCTGCAGGAGGCCCATGATTCGCCGTATTGGATTCACACAGGAAACACCAAGATGTATCTGGATTTGAAGGACAATTTCTGGTGGATCGGAATGAAGAAGGATATTGCGGAGTACGTAGCAGTTTGTGATGTTTGTCAGGGAGTAAAGGCAGAGCATCAGAAGCCAGCAGGATTGCTACGGCCATTGCCGATACCCGAATGGAAGCGGGATAAGCTTGGCATGGACTTTATCACGGGATTGCCCAGGACTCGTTCAGGCTATGACTCGATATGGGTTGTAGTCGATCGTTTGATGAAAGTAGCTCATTTCATCCCAGTGAAGACCACTTACACCAGTGCTAAGTTGGCCAAGATATATATGACCAGGATCGTATGTCTGCATGGAGTTCCAAGGACCATTGTATCAGATAGAGGAACTCAATTTACCTCAAAGTTCTGGAATCAGTTGCACGAAACCTTGGGTACCAGGCTAGAGTTCAGTATAGCCTTTCACCCGCAGACAGATGGACAGGCTGAGAGAGTAAATCAGATTCTAGAAGACATGTTGAGAGCTTGTGCGCTAGATTATGGATCTAGTTGGGATGAAAATTTGCCATATGCAGAGTTCTCTTACAATAAAAACTACCAAGCTAGTTTGAAGATGGCCCCTTTTGAAGCCTTGTACGGAAGGAGGTGCAGGACCCCGTTCCTATGGGATGAAGTTGGAGACCGTCAGTTGTTTGGACCAGATTTGATCAAAGAGTATGAAGAGAAGGTTAAGTTGATATGCGATAGACTCAAAGTAGCCCATTCTAGGCAGAAGAGCTATGCAGATTCAAAACGCAAGGAGATAGTTTACGAACTCAGAGACAGAGTATATCTTCGGGTGTCCCCACTTCGAGGAGTGAAACGTTTTGGAGTCAAGGGGAAGTTAGCACCATGTTTTGTGGGACCATACAAAGTTTTGGAGCGTATGGGAGAAGTTGCTTACGAGTTGGAGCTGCCCGAAGGATTGTCAGGAGTTCACGACGTGTTCCACGTTTCCCAGTTGAAGAGGTGCCACGCAGAGATGGCTGACATTCCTCTCAGATATACAGTGCCACTGGAAGCAATTCAGTTGGATATCGATTTGACCTACGAGGAGAAACCAGTCAAGATTCTCGAGTTTGCCAGCCGAGTCACACGCAGCAAGGTTATCAAATTCTTCAAAGTTCTGTGGAGCCACCATACCGAAGATAAAGCCACCTGGGAACGAGAGGAAGACCTATGGAAGGACCACCCTCACCTATTTTCTAGCCAACCCGAATCTCGAGGGCGAGATTCATCTTAAGGGGGGTAGGTTTGTAACGTCCCAAATTTTCAATTTGGCATGTTATATATTAGATCATCATTGCATATCATATTTTATTGCATTTTTGGTTGATCCTCGAAATTCTACGCACCTCAAGGACCCGAGGAGAGAGTTGGGGATTTCGTTATTTTCATATTTGAGTTTTCTGAAATTTTAGAAGAGGATCGTTTGGTTTTAAATATTTTTCTCTCCGTATATTTCATTTACAAAATAAAAGAGAGGGAATAAAATGACTTTCCCAAAATAAATGAAATACTAGAGGAAAAATATTAAAATCAAATAAGTATTCTATTTGGTAATTTTATTGCAATTTTAGTTGAATTAGAAAAATTGCACGTTTTCAAAAATTGCATTTTAGGCTAAGAAAATGTTCATGTCGTTCTAAATATTTTATTTAGACGGTGATTTTTTTGGTATTTTTAGATTTTTATTTATTTTTCTAGCTTTTTTTTGTTTCGACGGAATCAATTTAGAAAAAAAACTATTCAGCGCCTGACCGGGCTGAAGCCCAGCCGAGCCGGCCGGCCCAACCCCGCGTCGCCACCGACATCACCGCTGAGTCCGAGCCGGACATGCCGCCCCGCCGCCGTGCCCCCTCCCCCAAGCCGCCAGCCCCCCCTCCTTAAATAGCGCCGCCGCCACCCCCTCGCCACCGAAGCCGCAGCAGCAGCAGCGCCCGCCGCCGAGCCGCCGCACGCCGCCGCCGCCGCCTGCTCGCGCTGCCGCCGCCTGCCGCCTGCCGCGCCGCTGCCCGCCGCCGGAACCCGACCCCTCCGGAGGTATAGCTGCCCGCCGCCGCCAGTTTTCGAGAGAAAACCAATTCATTTTTTTAGAAAACCCTAGGTTTTTTTAGATCGGTTTAGTTTTTTTCCGATTTAGTTTATTTAGCGAGTGTCCACTCATTCGTTCGTTTTGACGAACGCTGTTCACTCGTTATCCTGTTCGTCAGTTTTTCTTTTTCCAGGGGTTTTCCGTGATTATTTTCGATCGTGATTTCAGCCCGAATCTTAGTTTTAGTTTATCTTTTCGCTCGTTTGTCGCAATCAGGCGATTCAAGCGCCTGGATCTTTGTTTCGAAAATTTGATCTAAGTCCAGATTAGTAAATGGATCTTATTTCTTTCGCAGTTTGAGTTTCGTTGCTTCGTTTGATTTGATTCTTTTTGCTAACCGGAGTTCTTTAGTTGAACTTTCTGGTTAGATCTCTTATTTGAGTTTTACCCGTGCTTCTAGTTGAGTGCTTGTTGTGTGCTTGTTTGTCTACGATAGAGTACCCGGAGTGCGAACCGTGCTACTACGAGTCCCTAGGTTTCACGGATCATCAGCAAGGCAAGTAACACTTTGATCATACCTCTTTATTACCCAGTTTTATTGCATCAGATCAATCCTCGCACATTGCATGTTTAGGATCTGATTAATATGTGGGTTTTGGGAAGTAGATGAGGTAGTACCTATTCACCTGTTTATTTGTCAAACCTTTGGGAGTCACTTCTACGTACTGCTTATATTGCTATGCTATGCTAGTAGATGTGGATTGGGTGAGTGTTTGCATGACAGATGTGAGTATTGTTAATTATTGGTTAACTTAAGGTGGCAACTTTAATACACATCTGGGTGGATTGAGGCACTCGGGGAACCCAGTGTTGTCTATTTTTTCTAGAAATCCTGGGGTACCGTGTCATTCTCCTATGGACCGCCACCCAGGCTCAAAGGGATCATAAGATTATTCATGCTAGAAACTTCGGTGTGCAGTCACAAGCTATTATGGGCTCTAGCATAGTTGATTAAGTCATGTGAACTCTTACAGTGGTAGACTAGCAGATGTAGGGGAAAGTAGGTGTAACTAACTTACCATCGTAAGGTGCAAACGCTTCTGAAAGACTGTGTCTCGGTCATCTGTTTCTCAAACACCATGTAGTGCGAGAAATCCAATCGAGGAGATCGAGTCTTCTGGGGGAAAATGCGCAAACCTCTGCAGAGTGTACAAACTAATCATGGTTAGCCGTGTCCCTGGTTATGGACATCTTGAGTATCTGGTTCTTGGATTATCATGTTGATCTCATCATTCTTAATATAATTTGATTGGGTTTAATGATGATGCTTAATTGGGATTGAGTTGGGTGAACCTTCTCAATGTTTAACAACTACCATGATAGTTAAATAAAATTCATTCCTTTGTTGTAGGGAAAATTGGCTTTATGCAAAACTGTAACCATAGAGCTTTACACCAGCCATATTGCAGTAAATTGCCTCTCTCTCTCTCCTCCCCCGATTTTCATGGTGGTGGGCCCCTCCCTCCCCCCAATCTACAATCAACAGCTCACAAGTTTCACATTACTTTAATTACATAACTGGGGTTATGTAGGTGTAGCATTACTCGTCCTAAAAAACCCAACTAAGCCAACCTCCCAGCATATCGCGCGGGAAAAGACCCGGCCGCGCCGTTTTAGTCAGGATTACCGGATTACTAGTATTAGTATTGATGGATCGTGCGAAGCAACACGTTATTTTTGAGGGGGCGAAGCACATATTTTAAAAGGAAAAAGGCGGTACACTCACAGCACTCCTGTCGCGGTCGCATTGCACCCCACACATGTTTGGTCTTGCACACGGCTCACGCAAACGGAATGCGCTTTGGCTTGCCTCTTCACTGATACGTGCGACTGCACTTGGAGAAACCGACCATGCGCCAAACTCCCCCCGCCCAGCGCGCTAAAATCCCCCCCCCCCCACCCAAAAATTCCCTCCAAATCCTAGATTCAACCGCCCTTCGGCCAACTAGCCAATAATATTCCCCAAACCTCCTCCCCCCGTCCCCCTCCACTCCATTCGCTTCACCAAAGCCGCCCTCCCTACCACTCTGATACGTCGGTGCCTTGGTTCGTCGAGGGGACACACGACGATCCTCTCGCTCCCATAGTACGCTCTCGTAGACTGCCATCCTCTAACCGCACCGCCACCACTGGCGACGTTCTTATGAAGGCGCACGGCGGTCAGCGCCACCATCGCCCGTGACATTCGTGTGGAGACGCACAACGGTCAGCTTCTCCCATGGTACGCGCATTCTAGACTGAGGCAATGTGCATGTCAGTGTAGCGCTGAAGGTTAGCTGATAGACGATGTCAATCTCACTGCTTGCCGAAGTAGTTTACAGTTAATATGCTTTGCTTAAGAAGCTTCCTTGCCCTGTTCTGCACTCAATCTGCTTAGCTGAGATGGCATGCCAAGGCTGATTAGTTGCTAAAATATCCCGCCATATATTTATTGTGACATAGATTGCCATGGTCTAGTAGACAATCTGTTAGGTGAAATAGCCTACACCGTTTTATACTCGATCTTTGTTGCTGCGATGGCCTTCGATAGTTCGATGGCTGTGTGCTCGGCCTCATTGACTGCTGAAACAACCTGACATAATTTAGCACTCAAATCTGTTTGCTGAATTAGCTTTACATATATTTCGTTACTTAGATCTACTCGTCCAAATATCTTGCCATAGCTTTAGACATCGACCTAGGTATTTTTTTCTGGACTTCATAAAAAAGCGTATATGTTTTTCCTGTAATATCTAGTAGAAGAACTAATTTCGATGTCTAACAGATGGACATGACTTGGATAACTTCTGCTCGAAGATTTTCCGCCGCATATGTCGAGGGGGTTGAAAACTTCATGAACTTTATCAAAGCTGAGTACGGTGGTCCAAAATCAGATGTGCTCTGCCCGTGTAGCAGTTGTATGAATTCAGTTACAGGACCCCATTCATCTGTGCAAAATCATCTACACTTGTATGGGATGTCGGTCACATATACTATGTGGGTTCATCATGGTGAAGCTGTGAACGTCAATGTTATTGACTACGTGGAAGCAGCAGATCACCATCTTGATCTGGTTGATGCTCAGGTGGAAGAGGAGGAGGAGGAGGTGGTGGCGGAGCTAGTGAGTTTGACCAACATTGAAACAATGCTACGAAATGCTCATGCATTTCGTGAACTTTCACCTGCAGAAGAAAAACGGTGGGCCCGCATGTTGGAACAATGCAACGTGGCTGTCATCCCAGGAAATAAGCTATCAGTATTCTCAGCTATGGTCACCTTTCTTCAGGTGAAGACATCTGAGTGGACGGCCAACAAATCATTCGATGCGATGTTGGCTGCTTTCTGCAAATCTTTCCCAGATGCGTCTGAGCTACCACACACCTACAGTAAAATGAAGAATTTCCTTCATGCAGTTGGAATTGGATATGATACGATCCATGTTTGTAAGAATAATTGTGTTCTATTCCGGAAGGATTATGCCAACTTAAGTGAATGCCCGAAATGCAAATCATCAAGATGGAAAGATGGCGATGTTGTGAAGAGGATTCCTCATAATGTTGTGAGATATTTTCCAATTATAGCAAGATTGCAGAGGTTGTTTCATGATGCTGAAATAAGAGAGGATGTACTGTGGCATTCTAGGAACCAGGAGTACAAACATCAGAATGTAATGAGCCATCCATCTCATGGTAGTGAGTGGAAAAGCTTCAATCATAAACATAAAAAGTTTGCTGCTGACCCGAGAAACATTAGACTTGGCTTAGCTTCAGATGGATTTAACCCATTTGTCCACCACAATGCCACATATAACATTTGGCCAGTGCTTGTTATCCCTTACAACATGCCTCCAAATGTCTACACCAAAGAATCAAACTACATGATGTCCTTGCTCATCTCAGGTCCAAAAAGTCCTGGAAAGGATTTTGATTTATTCATGGAGCCTCTTGTGGAGGAACTTCAACATCTATGGAGGGGTGTTCTCACTCAAGACCTATATAGCAGCCCACCAGCTGATTTCTTTTTGTGTGTTGTTATAATTTGGTGCATCCATGATTATCCGGCTTTGGGCACTATGTCAGGGCGAACGACACATGGTTACAATGCATGTGTTCGCTGTGACAGGAATCCGTTGTCATACGCAATACTTAGCAAGATCTATTACATTGGACACCACTGTTTACTTACCAAGGACAAGCCGCATCCTAGAAAATACTGAAGACATGTGTTCAATGCAAAGCATGAAAGCCGTGATGTGCCAAAGAGGTTCACCGCCGATGAGTTGAAAGTGGAATTAGAGAAGGTCAGACATATTACACCAGGAAACCATCCTGGTAATGGTAGCGGGAAAAGGAAGCGTGGCAGGACAGAAGAGAGATTATTGTTTACCCGCAGGTCCACTTTGTGGGACTTGGATTATTGGAAAGATTTGGATCTGCGGCATAATATTGATGTGATGCACATCAAGAAAAATATATGTGACAGCATTATCAGCACACTTCTTAATATTGAAGGCAAGACGAAAGATACCTTAAAATCTAGGATTGATTTGACACACCTGGGTATTAGACATGATTTGCAGGTGCAAGATGAAGGTAAACCACGGGATATGGCACCAGCTGTGTACGTCTTGGACAAGGTAAAAAGAAAACAATTATGCGAGGTCCTATCACGTGTGAGATTCCCACATGGATTTGCTTCCAAACCTGAAAAGAGAGTCAGTGCAGATGGAAACAAGGTACAAGGGTTGAAATCTCATGACTGCCACGTCCTACTTCAAAGGGTTTTACCTGTTATCCTTAGAGGATTGGGCCGCCCTGACTTATACAGAGCAGTTGCAGAGTTGGGACAATTCTTTAGGGAACTCTGCAGTAGAAATATCAGGATAGATGCTTTGGAGCGTCTTAGAGACAAGATACCAACTATCCTATTCGACCTTGGGAATCGGCCGGGATTGCCATTGTGCACGGGCAGACAGAGCCGCGCCCATGAACTAGGTGAGGCAACTAGGTGAGCCCTGCGCCGGTGGCCACTCCGGCCCCGGCGGCCACCCTCCACCACGCCGGTGGACTCTCCAGCACCGGCATCCACCATACTGTTCTCCTCTCTTGGTTGCTCCGGGTGGATCCTTCGTTCCTTTGGGTGGTAGCCCGGTCACGTTGGTGACCATGTCGCCATTCAACCTCAACTTCAACCGTGGCAAGGAATTTCAGGCAAGTGTTCGATCCAAATTTGGGCACCCCGTTGTGTTCTCGCTAGGCTTTCGTCAAAAAGAGTTCATTTTGGTGGTTTCATTCGCTCGCTCCTCTTTCAAGCTGGATATTCATACGGTTAGTGTGGCTCTGCTTGCTTCCTTTGGAGGTTACACACAAGGCTTTCGAGTTTGCCATCTCAAGGATAGATCGTTCAAGTTTTCAGTGGCCTCTAAATCGGTTGGTTTTCAAATTTACAATGCGAGTAGAGTGATTGAGAAAGACTTTGAGATGTAGTCTCTGGGGGGATGGTGGGCCGCATTGGATTAGAGAAGAAAGCTTGTTTTACAAGGAAGAGGAGGCCGAATGGACTCTGGTTGGACGTAATGGGAGAGCGGCGACTATTTTTTCCGGCGATCGCCAGAGCAGATCACCGGAGCAAGGCTCCCAATCAGTCTTCCAACGTCTCTCCGGCAACATTCAAGAGGGGCGCGACTCTAGCATGCTATGCATTATTGATGACAATACAGTGCTCCCTATTGAGCCAGAAACCACGCTGCATGGCCAAGTCAGTAATGTGCATGAGCGCATTAATGACCCACAGACGTGTTTTGCGTGTGGAGAAGTTGCCCACATTGCCAGGTTCTGCTCTCGACCGAATTGTTCTGGGTTGTGGCCTTTCATCAGATTTGAGCCCTTTCATAGCCCACCTGATGGTGCCTGGGCTCCTGGGGAAGTGGAGTCTTGGTTCGCTCAGAAAGGGCCCGCTATCCAAATTAGGCATGCGACATCATTCAAAGAGCTGTTCACGGGATTTTCTCCTAATTTTCAACCGAGACTGGTGCCGGACTCCTCACATTTCTCTGCTCTCTCCTTTTGTGCCACCCCGTCGACTTCTTCGCCACCTACCTCTGCTTCTACTCCTCCACACAGTGAGCTTCGCCTGTGCACTGCGCCTCCAATGGCGAACATTCCCATCGACCCAACGCCTTTCGTTCCCCATGGCTTCCAGATTCAACACATCGAAGGCCGAACGGGGGTTTCGCGGGTGGTGCTTCCGCGTCATGCTCGCTGCCATGAGGACTGGGCTATTGCAACCATCCAGCCTCTGCCTGATGAGGTACTGTTTCCTAATGTTAGAGAAGTGCTAGAGGATTTTCTGCAGCATGATCCAGTGGCTCAAGTTGGGGTGAGAGAGATTAAACCCTGCCTGTTCGGGGAAGCCTATGTGCAGTTCAGACATGTGAGAGACAGAGATAGATTGGTTAGAGATAGCCCGCATGCATTTGGGGATGTCTTTATTTCTTTCACTAGACACAATGAGGGTCGGAACTGGAGAAGGGTTAATTTCAATAGGGTCTGTTGGCTGCTGATTGTGGGTGTTCCGTTTGATAACTGCAACACTGAAGATATTGCTGCAGCAGTTACTCGATTCGCCAAGATTATCAGTTGGGAGAAAGAGGATGCTCTTAAGGGGAAAGTTCTTGTCAAGGCTAGAGTTACGGATTTGCATGAAATTCCAAAGAGCTTAAGATGGACTGAAGGAGAGATGTTTGAGGGAGAATCCTTGACTAGTTCCATTGAAGTTCTTATGGAAGAGATGCTGGGAGGGGGATCACCTGACGAGGATCCTATTCCACCTCCTGGTATTGATCCTCATCCTATTCCTCTCAATGCGAATGACTTTCCTGGATTTCATCATGCGGCGATCAATAATGCGCAAGAACAGGAGGATGATTGGGATGACTGGGAGGAGCAGGGGTATTGGGCCTTCCCTCCTCCTGTACAAATGCCACAACAGGTGCTTCAAGATGAGGTTATGGTGGAGGACAATGAGGCAGTCCCTAACAGCAGCATAACTACTACAGTATCTCTGTCAGAAGGTATCCTTTCTCATAATGTTGTGGGGGGTGTTAACAATAGCGATGAGGTTAATCAGGCTGCTGCTGGTGAAGCTGCTCCTATTTTGGGTGATGGGCTTCAGAACCTTCTACAAGCATATCCTCCTGACATGGAGGAGCACCCTGAGATTGCCATCCCGGCTCCACTTGTTAATCAAGAGCAAAATATTCAGCAGGTTGTGGAACCAATCCAGGTTTTACCTCCCTTGGCACCACCTATTGGTTCTGAGCACTTGGTGCCAGTTGTGGAGGTTGTGGAGGCTGCTCAGGCTTCTGTGGGTTTGACCAACAATGATCAAGCTGTTGTAGTTCAGCAAGATGCCCAGAAGTCAGTCCTCCATCCAGCTTCTCCTGAGATTCCTAAATAGGGTTCTGTTCAGAAAGATGCCCTGTTTACTGCTCTGGAACAAGTTAATGAATCTGATGTGGCTTTGGGGTCTCACCAAGTCAATCCTATGCAGCCAGGTTCTTCCAAAGGTAATGATCCAAAGGTCAACTCACCTATTTCCTCTGACTACTGCAATTTAGTACAATCACATGCTTTCTCAGTTATTGATGGAGAGCACTTAATTTCTGAAGAAGGTTTGGATTTATGGGTCAAACATTTTGCTCCATCCTCACAAGAGGTTCCTAATTCAATCACAGCAGAGATCCCTATAAGTTGGTTCAATTTAATTCTGAACCTGTTGCTCAATCCTGATAGATTTGACTGGACTTTAAACTTGTTAAAATCCTCTTTATGGAACATTTTGACTGATAACTGCAACGAAGAGGACACTATGACATTCATAATTCCTGCTGCTTGTTCTGTTAATCGGGCTCCTGTTTGCTAGCGAATCAAAAATGCTAGCCAGGATAAAGAAAAAGATGGTGTCAGTCCTGCAGCTCATTCTTCCTCTGAGGCAAGCAGCCCCCTTAAGAGAATTTCTCCAAATAATATCATCCTTCTACCAGCTGGTGAAGCCATCTCTAGGAAGAGAAGAGGAAAGGGGCCACTGGTGGAAACTCATGTAAGAAGGAGTGGCAGAATTAGAAAGGAGAATAATGGGTACAAAAGAAATTCTTGTGCTAGTAAGGAGTGTTTACCATGCAATGCTGTCCCACCTATCATTCAGAATAAGATTGTCAAAAACCTCACTAGTGCTTTTTGCAAGGTTGCTGAGGAGGATCTCCAGGAGAAGTTGGCTAAGAGGCCAAAGAAAAAAGAGCTGGAGCATGAGGAGTTGGCCAAGGTTTCTGAGGCCAAGGGAGACAACTCCAAGGATAGTTCTCAATGATTAGATCTTTCTGTGATAGAAGTGGGTCTAGGAAGGTGGCAACTTTTGCTATAAGTTTGTTGCATTTCTGGTTCTGTATGACTTTGGTTCTTAAGGGATGTAAAACTCTTATTTTGGTTAGCTGCTACTGTTGGGTCTACCTGAAGCTTGTCCTGTGTGTGATATATGTTAAGTGCTTGTATTATGGATATGTGGTTGGGTTCCTACTGCTACCCATTGTTATGTGTGAGGGCACATCTAAGTGGTGTGAGGTGCACTTGCAAGTTTGGGATCTTCTTCACACTGGCTCTCTTAAGATTTTATTGGCTCAAGGGCTGGACCTTGAGAGGATCTCAAAACACATTAAGTTTACTTTATGAATAATCACAGATCATGGAATATACTAAACTGGAACATCAGAGGCATCAACTCTGACAATAAATGGTTGGCTATCAAACAGAAAGTGGAGGAAAGTGCTGTTGGAATTCTTTGCTTACAAGAAACAAAAAGAAATATTTTTGACCTTGCCTACATTAATAAGTTTTGTCCTAGAAGATTTAATAAGTATGAATTTCTCCCTTCAATTGGAGCCTCTGGAGGAATTCTCATTGCTTGGAATGAAGGCCTTTTTAAGGGAGAATTAATGTTTTCAAACAGATTCTCTTTATCTGTTAAATTTACCTACAACAGCTCTGCCCAAACATGGATTCTCACAAACATTTATGGCCCCTGTGAACAAGCTGATAAAGTAGATTTTCTCAACTGGTTTAATAATATTGAAATGCCCCTGATGAAGACTGGATTATTATGGGGGATTTCAGTTTCATCAGATCTCCTTCTGATAGGAATAAACCTGGGGTTGACATCAATTAGATGCTCCTTTTTAATGAAGCCATCAGCAATTTGGGTTTAGTGGAGCTACCCCTGAAGGGCAGGCAATACAGCTGGAGTAATATGCAAGAAAATCCTCTGCTAGAAAAGTTGGACTGGTTTTTTACTTCTGCTGCTTGGATGATTTCCTACCCTAACACAACTGCCCTGCCTCTAGTTAGGCCCATTTCTGACCATCTCCCTTGTTTGGTTAAAGTGGGGACTTCAATTCCTAAATCCAAAGTTTTTAGGTTTGAGAATTATTGGCTAAAGCATTCATCCTTCAAAGACATTGTTAAAAATGCATGGGATATCCCTGTTGGTTTTTCTGAACCTGCTAAAATCATTAATGCCAAGATGAAACACCTCAGAAGAAGCATCAAATTATGGATCAAGGATATGCCTTGTATGAGAAAACAAATTGCTGATATTAATTAGTGCATATACTTGCTGGATTTCTTTGAAGAATTCAGAGTGCTCAGTACATTTGAATGGAACTGCAGAAAGATTTTGAAAGAACAATTAGTGACCATCCTCACCAACCAAAAGATTTATTGGAAACAAAGAAGGAAGATTAAGGGAGTCAAGTTTGGAGATGAAAATACCAAGTTCTTTCATACTAAAGCTTCAATCAACTTCAGGCATAATAAAATTGCTATTCTCAGAAATGAGGACAATGTGGAAATCTCAGACCATGCAGGAAAAGCTGGAATTCTTTGGGAATCTTTCAAAAGAAGATTAGGCCAATCAGAGGGGCATACTATGCATTTTGATCTGCACAGTCTTCTGGGGCAACAGAACAATCCTGAGTTATTTCAAGATTTAGAAAAGCCTTTCTCTGATGAAGAAATCAATCATATTGTCAAGGAGCTACCACATGATAAGTCCCCTGGTCTAGATGGTTTCAACAATGAGTTCATTCAGTCTTGTTGGGATATTATAGGTACAGATGTCAAGAACCTCATCCATGCTTTTCATGCTGGCAACATTTCTCTGGAAAGCATTAACACTTCATACATCACATTGATTCCAAAGAAAGAGGTGCCTATGACTCCCAATGACTTCAGGCCTATATCTCTACTTAATGGGGTGTTCAAAATTATTACAAAATTATTGGCAAATAGACTTCAGAAAATAATTCTGCAACTCATCCATATCAATCAGTATGGGTTCTTAAAAGGCGGGGTGATTCAAGATTGTCTTGGCTGGTCCTATGAATATTTACACCAATGCTTCCAATCAAGGAAGGAACTACTGGTTCTAAAATTGGATTTTGAAAAGGCATTTGACATAATTGAACATCAAGCCATAATTGACATCTTGAGAGCAAAAGGTTTTGGGGAAAGGTGGATATCTTGGATTCAAATGTTATTCAACTCTGCTTCTTCTGCTGTCATGTTAAATGGAGTTCCTGGCAAGAAATTTTATTGTAGAAGAGGAGTCAGGCAGGGAGACCCTCTATCTCCTCTGCTGTTTGTGTTGGCTGAAGATTTACAGCAATCCATTCTTAATAAAGCAAGGGATCTTGGACTTATCACTGCTCCTATACAACTAAACTCATGCCCTGATTTCCCAATAGTTCAATATACAGATGACACACTGTTGGTTATGAAAGCAGATGCCAGAGAACTCTTTTGTCTAAAAGCTCTCCTGAATACTTTTGCCATAGCCACAGGTCTCAAAGTAAATTATTAGAAATCTGTCATGGTTCCAATTAATGTCACTGAGGATAGGGTTGAAATTTTTACTAATACTTTGAATTGCCAATGAGGAGTTTTCCCCTTCACTTACCTGGGACTTCCTTTAGGCTTATCCAAGCCCACCGTGGAGCAATGTATGCCAATGGTTCAAAGAATTGCCAAAAGGCTGGCTGGCTTGGCTACCTTTATGACAAGTGCTGGAAGATTGCTTCTGGTTAAATCTATGCTGGCTTCTGTGCCAATCTTTTTCATGGCTTGTCTAGATGTGCCTGTAACTATCAAACAACAACTGATAAAGTACTTAAGACACTGTTTATGGAGAGGTTCTGACATGGAGGATCACAGGCCAGCCTCTGTTGCATGGACAACTGTTTGTAGACCAAAGGTGCAAGGTGGCCTGGGAGTTATGGACATTTTTGCTCAATACAAAGCTTTGTTAATGAAAAATCTACATAAATTATACAAGAGGCATGATATCCCTTGGGTTAACCTCATCTGGGAAGCACACTACCAGGATAATAAGCTACCAGGGAATGATTTGGTTGGTCCTTCTGGTGGAGATCTATTCTTCAATTATCTGATCAATATAAAGCCATGGCCAGATGTAACTTAGGGGATGGTAGAACTGCCTTTTCTTGGTCTGATTTGTGGGGCAATGCTATCTTACAGCAAGAATATCCTCATCTTTACTCTTTTGTGCAAGATGCCACAATGACAGTGCAACAAGTGGTGAACACTGAGTACCTTGAAGATCTGTTCCACCTGCCTCTGTCCAACCAAGCATACCGGCAGTTTCTCCTGTTAGAAGAAGTTTGCCATGATCTAAGACAATCTGAATTTCTTGGTATGTTTGACACTTGGAGTCACATATGGGGAAATAGTACCTTCTCTGCTTCAAAGGCATACAGAGTGATCATAGGAGTCAAACAAGTTCCACCCCACTTTGCCTGGATTTGGAAGTCTTCATGTCAACCTAAGCACAAAATATTCTTTTGGATGCTACTACATGATAGACTGAACACAAGAAACCTGCTGAGGAGGAAATCTATGGTCTTGGAAGAATACAATTATGCTGTGCTGAATTGCCAACAAGAAGAAACTCTACATCATTTATTCTGGGGGTGCCAATTCTCTAGGACATGCTGGAATTTCATATGTCCAGAAAGATCTCCAAACTTGTTTGTGCTAGAGGCCTTCCAAGATCTAAAGGATAAGTTGAAGGTTCCTTTCTGCATGGAAATAATCATTCTGGGTTCTTGGGCTATCTGGATTACAAGAAACAATAAGATTTTTGAGAACATTCAGCCCTCCTTCCAGGGATGGAAGAACATTTACTTTGAGGAACTGAAATTGTTGTCCCACAGTATCAAGATTAAACATGCTGTTGAATTCAACACCTGGCTGGCTAGCTTGCTGGTTTCATGAGGAGTCTTTCTTTTAGTTTTAGGATTAGCTTTTTTATTCCTTCCAGGGGCTCACCTCAAGCCCTTGTTTGTGTCTTTTTTTCTTGTTTCCTTAGTCTTAGCTAGCTAGATTAGCTTGATGTATAGTTTGCTTTATTTCTATATGTACAGTACTGCTGTTTTTAAGTTTTAATAAAAATTGCAGTGGGGTTTTACCCTACTGTTCATAGTAAAAAAATTAAAAATCCTATGCGACCTTGAGAAGATATATCCTCTAGCCTTCTTTGATGTGATGGTGCATTTGACTGTTCATCTACCTGATGAGGCACTACTTAGAGGTCTAGTACAATATGGCTGGATGTACCGCATTGAAAGGCGGCTAGGCACTTTCAAGGGCTATGTTAGGAATAGAGCTAGACCCGAGGGTTCCATTGCAGAGGCCTACATTGCTACAGAAGCATTGACATTTTGCTCAAAATACATTGAAACAGCTGATCAGCTTAGCAAAGAGGTGGGTGAAGACAATCCCGAGCTCAATGTTTTCGATTATTCTGTTCGAGTTACAGGGAAGAGTCGATAAGAGGACAAACCTAAAGATTTGGACAAAATGGTTTGGTATGTGTTACATAACTGTCCTGAGATACTACCTTATATCAAGTAAGTGCTAAGTACTGCAGCTTATACATCGTAATCTACTAAACTTGCAACACATTCTTATATATTTAGATGTTTGACGCAATCACTATGTTGTGCAGCATCTACAAAAAGGAGTTACTGCCGCAAAATCCAAGAAACATTGACAAACTGGTTATGGCAGGATTTGCGAAATGGTTCAAGAGCCATGCAAGCTTTTGAATTGCACTGTCAGTTTTTTTAATATATTGAGTATATAAGATGATCAGCTTGTCTATTTTCTAGCCATAGGTTAAGAAGATGTGGGAGGATGGGCAGGTAGTTGACGATGCCGTTTACTCACTAGCAATGGGTCGTGATACTAGGGTAAGACATTATGAATCTTGCATTGTTGGAGATGTGCGCTACAACACCCTTGCACGAGGCGAAGGCAGGAGGACACAAAACAGTGCCATCATGAGCATGGATACGTATGCCAAAGAGACAACTGAAATGTAAGCTAACATAACAGACATTGTTCAATTGCAGTATATCTCCAGTTTCGAGGATCATTGGTGTGTGGTTCTAATGTGCTGTCATTGGTATAACCCGTTTTCTAGGATCACAAAACCCAGAGCTGATGATTATTTCAAATCCATCAATGTCAAGATGGCGTACCAGACCAACGAGCCTTTTATTTTGGCAAATCAAGCAACACAGATATTTTTCTTGGAAGACACATTTGCACATAGCGATGACTGGAGAGTATTGCAAAGGTTTGAGCAGAGGAATTCATTTAATGAAGTTGCACAACAAGATGATGCTTACACTACTCCTGATGTACAAGATAACACAGATATTCCTAATATCTTTGAGAACCATCACGTCAATGACGCCGGTGAAAAGATTGCCTGTCGTGGTGTGGACATACAAGAGTTGATCAAGAATAAGCCAACGTTCGAGGACGTTGAGGATGAAGAAGAAGATGACACCATGGGGAATTACGATTCAGACTGATACACATGGCGAAGATGTTGACGCTGCTGCTGCGGATGATGTTTACATTGCTTTTGTCGTATTTGCCTGTCAGAAGACGTTTTTTATCTACTATGTGAAATTGTGTTTGCTATGACAACTAAAACCTGATGAACATGTTGTTTAGTATTTTGCTGTGAGAACATCACTTGTTATGTATGCTAATTTGTGTTTGGTGATTGTATGATGACTAAAACATGATGACATTATTGTTTAGTTGTACTCATATTTGGCTGTGAAACTTGAATTTGATGACATAGTTTGCTGTTGGACTGCAATTTGCTCGACGTCTTCGAACTAGAACAAAGCTGACCCGACAGGGCCTCTGCTAATTTATTTATTTATTACCAAAAGGGCCTTTGCTATTTATTTATTTATGAGCAAAAGGGGATACCCTTGATTTCCGTTAATAGAAATCATTAGATGTTCACAACACTACGCCCAGCCTGCTACACAGGTTTCATTCACTACTAGTTTCAGCAAAGTGCTCATGTCATAGCCATTGAAAACATCACGAGTGCTACATACACTGCAAATAAAGAGACAATCATCCTACATAGCACATCGATTTTGCCATATCTTCACAAGCTCTTTCATCACCTCATTGCTGTCAAGGATGTTCAACAGCTGTTGCTTGGCCATGATCAGAGGAACCACATCTTTAACCTTCTGCTCTGCATCTTCCTCTTCTGCCGTTCCTTCAGTTACTTGTCCAACACCCCAACCTGCTGGTATTGGGATTGCTCGGCTAACCAAATAATCAGTGTAGTTGCATTCCCCCACATCAGCAACTTCCCAAAAATACAAATCACACGAATCTTCCCTTTTCTGCACAAATCAAATTGGAAGATCATGAACCAAACTATTAAAAAAATCAGCAACTGAAAGCAGCAGAACAATACTTAAACATATTATTACCCCATGATTCGGGCATTTGTAGAAGACTCGGCCAGGGTTGAGGATTGTGGTTGAGACACGATGGATGACTCTGCATGATTTGCAGCAGTGGCACCACACCAACGACAGAGGGTTGCGATGAGCAACCGGCTGCGGTGCGCGTGCCAGCGGGGGTGTGATGAGACCCACAGGCGATGGTACGGGTGGCTACTTGGCGCATATCTGGTTGTTGCCTGCTGAAGAGCAGGTGGACGAGCAGCCGGCGAACATGGTTGCTGCGGCCAGAGCTTCTGATGCTAGGGAGAGTAAGTAGTGAAGAGGAGAAGTGAACGTTGGATATGTTAGTTTCATTACTTGTAGAGTAGCATAGCACCATATATAGTCATAGTCTAGGTTTGGATTCGAACCAGCTACAGGAGCGCGTCTCTCTTTTTTCTAAAACTCAGCAACGTCTCTTTACTAGTACACTAGCTTGTTCTGTACGCCTTCTCAAGTCTTTGATTTTCTTTCCCTTTTCTTGCGAGGAAGGAAGGAGGACAAAATTGAGAGTTCCTGGGACTCGAACCCAAGACCTCTCGGTTGAAAACCAAGGGTGCTAGTCACTTATGTGGCGAACGTTCCCTGGGAGGAGGACGACAGACGAACGCATTTTCCTCGCAGTTTTAGTTGCAACACAAGATCGAACGGTCGCAGTTTCGGGAATGTTATCAGGCGAATGAGCCCAGTTTTTCTTTTCTTCCTATATATAAAAAAGTATGCTACTTGGTGTCGGCTTAGTCAACAAACGATTGTGCCAACCTTGACTGTTGGATTGACATTCAACGTATGTCATGTTTCTTCAGTCTCTTCTTCCTCGAGCCGCCAAAGCCAAACCAGCGCTGGCGGGACCGCCTGCTCCCGCCTCCCATGGCTGACTGTGCTGCTGCGCACGCATCATGGCCACATCGCACCCTAAAACTCCGTGCATCTTCCCCGGATCCTGTTCGTTCTCGTCTGAGGCCTCACCATCATCCTCCGTCTCGCCGCGGCGCCGCCCTCCGGTGTTGTCCACATGGTCAACAACCGAGAGGAATAAGGAGATGACTGTACATGGTGAGGATGACAGTAGGGACCCAACCGCACACACAATAATTTTGTTTTTTCGGGACGGAGAAGGGTATCAACTGGGTTGTGCGGGTGCTGTGGCCAGTCTAGCCCATGCTTTTATTTCATAGGTTTAGCACATGACCAGCCAAGTTTGTTTTTTTTCTTTCTAAAAATGGCTAGCCAGCTACTTTGTTTTTTGCAGAATAACCAACGTCGGCCTACTTGCTTTTCTACGCCCTGCTGGGCCGGAAATCTTTCAAGACGAGGAGGGATGCATTTTGCCCAGAAAATGGTCTATAAGAAATAAGAAATGGGCTATAAGTAATAATAAATGGGCTATAAAATGAAAAAATACAACAAACAGGCAATTAGTTCCAAAATACTTTTTTCTTTCGGATTTTGATATTTTAAATTTCATTGTTTTTGTGTGGGTAAAATTTCATTGAATTTAAATTACGGTATATTTAGTTTTAAAATTAATTTGAATATGGCTAGAAATTTCGGGCTGTATGCTGTTTGGGACAAATTTGGAGGCTGACTTGTGGGTCTACTAGGTTGACGTGTACGAAAGGCTTTGTCAACTTAGTCCACAAACGATTCTAGCAGTAGTGACTGTTGGATGTTAATCCAACGGCCATGCTGCTTCTTCAATATCTGATCTTCTTGCTCCAGCAGCCCAAACCAGCACCGATGGGACTGCCTGCTCCCGCCTCCCATGGCCGGCTGTGCTGCCGCACAGGCCGCACCGCCCCACCCTACTTCATTGCTAGCCAGGCCATTCCACTACTCACCCACACCTCCTGTTATTTTCCGGCGACGGCAGCCGGGCCAGTAAACCCGCGTACTCCCCACTGTGTGGGCAACCACTGCCCAATCTTCCCCGACTCCGTGTCGTTCCCTTCCTAGGCCTCGCCGTCGTCCACCGCCATGGTGCTCTCGGCGCGGCCTGGTCAACGTGGTCAACAAACGACATCCATCGGACGTGGATTGTACGTGGAGAGGCTGACAGCTGGGGTTCACGGCCGCACACAAGGAAATGCCTCCTTATTACGCGCAAAATAATGATTCCACCACCTGACATCTGGGACCCACCGGAAGGGCCTCTATATTTCACGAAAAAAACGTGCCCCCCGCTGACAGGTCGGACCTACCAGCTATCTTGTCACGCAAGGAAGTGCCTCCTTATTATGCACAAAAAATGAATGCTCCCCCTGCCAGCTGGAACCCAGCATAATGGGAGGCTGACTTGTGGGCCTACCAAGTTGATGGGGATGGAGGGCTTTGTCAACTTAGTCCATGTGAACGATTCTAGCTCCAGTTACCGTACGATGTTCATCCAATGGCCATAGTGCTTCTTCAACCTCTAGTCTTCTTGCTCCAGCCGCCCAAACCACCACCGGTCGTGTCGCGTGCTCCTGCCTCCCGTGGCCGGCTATGATGCCGCGGAGGCCTCACCGCCCCCTACTACTCCCACTGTTGGCCATGCCATCCCTCTACTCACCCACACCCCCTGTTATTCTGCAGCGACGGCAGCCTCACACCATAGCCGAACCAGTGAACCCTCGTACTCCTCTCCACGTGGGCATCCACTGCCGCATCTTCCCCGGCTCTGTGTCATCCCCTTCCTAGGCCTCGCCGTCGTTCACCACTTTGGTGCTCTCGGCACGGCGTGGTCAATGTGGTCAACAACCGACTTCCATCGAAAGAGTACTGTACGTGGAGAGGCTGACAGCTGGGTCCACGGCCACAGCTGGGAAGTGCCTCCTTATTATGCGGAAAATAATGATTCCTCCACCTGACAACAGGGACCCACTGGATGAGCAACCGTATTTCACGAAAAAATGTTCCCCCCCCTGACTGCTGGGACCCACCAGCTACATCTTCGCACACAAGGAAGTGCGTACGGGCAAAAAAATGATTCGCCCCCCTGACTGCTGGGACCCACCAGCTACATCTTCGCAAGCAAGGAAGTGCCTGACAGTCGGGACCCACCTGGTCGAAGCATACGTAGCGTTGTCATTCTAGTCGCGAACGTGTACATACATACTGGTCGATGTAGAGGCGCGCACGTGTCACAGTAGAGGCACGCACGTAGCATGTACACGTATGTACAGCGGCCAGGGTGCAAGAAAGTAAATACGGCAACGTACGTACATACGGGCGGGGTCTCAAATGCCTACTCGCGCATACGTACGGCCACGGCTCGTGTACACGGCTGGGTCAGAACGGAGAAACTGCATCGTCGTCGTGTTCATGGGGAGGCAACGGAATGCATCGTGTTCATCGGGAGGCAACAGAACGCGTGGGAGCCAACCGGCTTGGACGGAATAGCCAATGGAAACGAGGCCTAGCGTACCGCACAACGGAGGAAACGGCCTTGTGTTCGACCGGCCATGTTCGAAACGGAATCTTGTTCATTGCAAGGGGTCTGGCGTACCGCAAAACAGAGGAAACGGACCTCCTATGGTCGAAACGGGGGTCCCGTTGATCGAGAGGGGTGTGGCGTACCGCAAAACGGACGAAATGGACTTGTGTTGGAGCGCTACGGTTGAAACGAGGGTCCTGTTCATCGGGAGGGGTGTGGCGTACCGCAAAACGAGACTCCATGAGATACTGTTCATCTCCACCGTCGACCTCCTCCAGCCTCCACGGGCTACTGTTCATCCACCGTCGACCTCCTCCAGCCTCCACCTACGACTGTTCATCCACGGGCTCCTGTTCATCCAGCCTCCACCGTGCGCTATTCCACCGGCTACTGTTCAACCAGCCCTCTCCACGGGCTCCTGTTCAACCACCCCTCCACGGGCTACTGCTCATCTAGCCCGCCACCATCTACTGTTCATCCAGCCCTCCACGGGGTCGTCCTGTTCATCCAGCCCACCATGGGGTCCTGTTTCATCCAGCCCCAACCGGCTCGATCCATCGGGGTCCTGTTCATCGAGAGGCAACACCACGGGGTCCTGTTCATCCACCCCCACCGGGAACTGTTCACCCAAACCCCCCCAACAACACTCACTGTTCATCAAGGGAAGGAGGTAGCAGGGTTCAATCGGCTTCAGTTAGCAGTAGTAGCGAAGGAATCACTCGAGTTCAGTAACGTAGCTAGTGCAATCGCTCGGGTTCAGTTAGATCCCTACGCCTCACTCGGGTTCAGTTAGAGCCCAACGCCTCGCACACAGGCGCGTACGTGTACGAGAGAAACACACATCATTCGCCCCCCGACCACCCACCGTAACCGGGAACTCCCCGAAATTTTCCTCGCCCTCGCTTCTACCACGGTTTTTTTCGTCATGGATGGCCCAAAGAATGTCATGCAACTGCGTCTCCGGCCCGCCCAGGATGAAAATCCTATTTTCTTTTATGATTTTTTGTCATAGAAGTAGGAGCCCACCACATCTATGGTGATACCGGGTTTTGTCACAATTATCGTCATAGAAGTGTCATAAGTATGACATAATTTTTTTTCGTTCGGCCCAAAATGTCACGGATGTGTCTCTTTTTTGTAGTGTACATAGACAAAACATATTGTCCCTAATATGCCTCTACTAGACTAGATCGTTAATCAAAGATGGTTATGTTTCCTAACTATAGACATGTGTTGTCATTTGATGAACGTGATCACATCATTAGGAGAATGATGTGATGGACATGACCCATCCGTTAGCTTAGCATTATGATCATTACAGTTTCATTGCTACCACTCTCTTCATGACTTATACATGTTCCTCAGACTATGAGATTATGCAATTCCTGAATACTGGAGGAACACTTTGTGTGCTACCAAACATCACAACGTAATTGGGTGATTATAAAGGTGCTCTACAGGTGTCTCCGAAGGTGTTTGTTGGGTCGGCATAGATCGAGATTAGGATTTGTCACTCTGTGTTTTGGAGAGGTATCTCGGGGCCCTCTCGGTAATACTCATCACTATAAGCCTTGCAAGCATTGTGACTAATGAGTTAGTTGCGATATGAAGTATTACAGAATGAGTAAAGAGACTTGCCGGTAATGACATTGAAATAATGATACCGACAGTCAAATCTCGGGCAAGTAACATACCGATGACAAAGTGAACAATGTATGTTGTTATGCGGTTTGACCAATAAAGATCTTCATAGAATATGTAGGAACCAATATAAGCATGCAGGTTCCACTATTGGTTATTGACCAGAGATGTGTCACGGTCATGTCTACATAGTTCTCGAACCCGTAGGGTCCACACGCTTAACGTTCGATGATGATTGGTATTATGAGTTTATGTGATTTGATGCACCGAAGGTTGTTCGGAGTCCCGGACGAGACCACGGACATGACGAGGAGTCTCGAAATGGTTGAGACATAAATATTGATATATTGGACGGTTATATTCGGACACCGGAAGTGTTCCGGAGAAGTTTCAGATAAAACCGGAGTACCGGGGGGTTACCGGAACCCCCCGGGGGGTTAATGGGCCTACATGGGCTTTAGTGTAAGAGAGGAGGAGGCGGCCAGGTGGAGGCGTGCGCCCCCAAGCCCAATCCGAATTGGGAAGGGGGGCCGCCCCCCTTCCCTTCTCTCCCTCTCCCTCTTTCCTTCCCCTCCTAGTTGGACTAGGAAAGGGGGAACCTACTCCTAGTAGGAGTAGGATTCCCCCCCTTGGGACACGCCCCATGAGGCCGGCCGACCCCCTCCTCCCCTCCTTTATATACGGGGGAAGGGGGCACCCCATAGACACACAAGTTGATCTTTTAGCCGTGTGCGGTGCCCCCCTCCATAGTATTCCACCTCGGTCATATCGTCGTAGTGCTTAAGTGAAGCCCTGCGTTGGTAACTTCATTATCACCGTCACCATGCCGTCGTGCTGACGGAACTCTCCCTCGGCCTCAGCTGGATCTAGAGTTCGAGGGACGTCACCGAGCTGAAGATGTGCAGATCACGGAGGTGCCGTGCCTTCCATACTTGATCGGTTGGATCGTGAAGACGTTCGACAACATAAACCACGTTACTTAACGCTTCCGCTTTTGGTCTACGAGGGTACGGGGACACTCTCTCCCCTCTTGTTGCTATGAATCACCTAGATAGATCTTGCGTGATTGTAGGATTTTTTTTTGAAATTACTGCGTTCCCCAACACTCATCTACCAAGTATTTAGGGTAGTTCCGCTACCAGTGACGGTTCCCCTAGAAGCACTTAGTCTCGGGTTTAGGTTCAACTTTGCGTTTCTTCACTGCAGTGACAATTGGCTTTCTATTCATGAAGTTTACCTTCTTGCCCTTACCATTCTTGAAACCAGTGGTCTTGTTAACCATCAACACTTGATGCTCCTTCTTGATTTATACCTTCGCCGCCTTGAGCACTGAAAACATCTCCGGGATCATCTCCATCCCTTGCATGTCATAGTTCATCATGTGGCTCTAGTAGCTTGGTGATACTGACTGGAGAACCCTGTCAATCACTATCTTATCTGGAAGATTAACTCCCACTTGATTCAAGCAATTGTAGCACCCAGACATTCTGAGAACATGCTTAGCGTTTGAGCTATTCTCCTCCATCTTATAGGCAAAGAACTTGTTAGAGGTTTCATACCTCTCAACACGGGCATGAGCCTGAAATACCAGTTTCAGCTCTTGGAACATCTCATATGTTCCATGGTATTCAAAACGTCTTTGAAGCCCCGATTTGAGCCGTAAAGCATGGTGCACTAAACTATGAAGTAGTCATCCGAACGTGTCTGCTAGATGTTCACAACATCCACAGACGACGCTGGAGGGATTGGTACACCGAGCGGTGCATCAAGGACATAAGCCTTCTGTGTAGCAGTGAGGACAATCCTTAGACTACAGACCTAGTCCACATAATTGCTTACAATATCTTTCAACTTAGTTGTTGTCTAGGAACGTATTAAAACAGGGATAGCACGAGCTATTTATCTAGAACATAATTTGCAAAGACAATTTAGACTATGTTCATGATAATGAGTTCAACTAATCATATTATTTAAGAACTCCCACTCAAATCAACATCCCTCCAGTCTTCCGAGTGTAACATGGTCCAAATTCACCAAGCCAAGTCCGATCATCACATGAGATGAGGTGGTTTCAATGGTGAACATCTCCATGTTGATCATATCTACTATATGACTCATGTTCGACCTTTCGGTCTCTTGTGTTCCGAGACCATGTCTGTACATGCTAGGCTCGTCAAGTTTAACCCAAGTGTTCCGCATGTCCAAAACTGGCTTGCATCCGTTGTATGGGATGTAGAGTCTATCACACCTGATCATCACGTGGTGCTTCGAAACAACGAACTTTCGCAACGGTGCACACTTGGGGAGAACACAATTTTATCTTGAAATTTTAGAGAGGGATCACCTTATAATGCTACCTTCGTCCTATGAAAAATAAGATGCATAAAAGGATTAACATCACATGCAAATCATAAGTGACATGATATGGCCATCAACTTGTGCTTTTGATCTCCATCTCCAAAGCACTGACATGATCTCCATCGTCACCGACATGACACCATAATCTCCATCATCATGATCTCCATCATCGTGTTGCCATCGGGGTTGTCACGCCAACCATGCTTCTACTACTATTGATACCACTTAGCGATAAAGTAAAGCATTACATAGTGCTTAATGATTGACACGTAGGTCAGACAATAATTAGAGACAACCCTATGGCTCCTGCCGGTTGACGTATGCATCGACATGCAAGTCGATATAAACTATTACAAACATGATCATCTCATACATCAAATATATTTCATCATGTCTTTGGCCATATCATATCACAACATACCCTGCAAAAACAAGTTAGACGTCTTCTAATTGTTGTTGCATGTTTTACGTGGCTGGTATGGGTATCTAGCAAGAATGATTCTTACCTACGCAAAGCCACAACGGTGATATGCAAGTTGCTATTTAACCTTCTACAAGGATCGCCTTTGTCAAATACGATTCAACTAAGGTGGGAGAGACAGACACCCGCCAGTCATCTTTAAGCAACAAAGTCACATGTCAGTCGATGGAACCGGTCTAACGTACGTGGACATGTAAAGTTGGTCCGCGCAGCTTCACCCACAATACCGCTGAATCAAGAAAAGACCAAGGAAGGAAGCAACCTTAATATCAATGCCCACAAACTCCTTTGTGTTCTACTCGTGGTGTCATCTATGCATATAGCTAGGTTATGATGCCTCTGTTGAGGAACGTTGCATGAGAAACAAAAATTTTGCTACGCTCACGAAGGTCGATCTAGGAGATGAACATCAACTAGAGGAGAGATTGGATCTATACACCCTTGTAGATAGCTAAGAGGAAGCATTAAGAAATGCAGTCGATGTAGTCGAACGCCTTTGCGATCCAATCACGATCCGTCCCGCGAACTCCCGATCCAAGTGCCAAACGGACGACACCTCCGCGTTCAACACACGCACGGCTTGATGAGGCCTTCACCTCCTCGATCCAGCGAGCAATGGTGAATTATTAGCTCGAGTCCTCTGGCAGCACGACGGCATGGTGGGGGTGGTGGTGGTGGAATCTCAGCAGAGCTTCACTAAGCACCACAAAGAGGAAGAGGGCTATGAGGGAGAGGGAGGGCCGCTCCGTGGCATAGATGGGTATGGCTGCCCTCCCTCTCCTCATCTATATATAGGGGGAAGGGGGAGAGTGGGGTGCCCCTATGGGATCCCATCTAGGGCCGGCGGCCACTAGAGGGAAACCCTAGATGGGTTTTCCCCCTTAGGTGACTTGGCCCCCAAGCCAAAGGGGTGGGAACCCTAGGGGGAACCCCCACCTCCTCTAGCAACGTGGGATGGGGTGAGGGAGGCGCACAACCCCTTAGTGGCCTGGTTTGCCCCCTCCCCTTGACCCATGAGGCCCCCAACACTTGTCGGGGCCCCCGAAACCCCTTTTAGTCATGCTGGTCATCACCTGGTACCCTCAGGACAATTCCGGACTCCAATACCCTTCATCCAATATATCAATCTTCACCTCCGGACCATTCCAGAGTTCCTCGTCATGTCCGAGATCTCATCCGGGACTCCTAACAACCTTCGGTAACCACCATAATGACTCAACTATACTTATATTGTCACCAAACATTAAGTGTGTAGACCCCGCGGGTTCGAGAACTACGCAGACATGACCGAGACACCTCTATGATCAATAACCAATAGCGGGACCTAGATGTCCATATTGGTTCCCACATATTCTACGAAGATCTTACTGGTCGAATCTCGATGTCAAGGATTTAGCTAATCCCGTATGCAGTCCCCTTTGTCTATCGGTATGTTACTTGCCCGAGATTCGATCGTTGGTATCTCCCTACCTAGTTCAATCTTGTTACCGGCAAGTCTCTTTACTCATTCCATAATACAAGATCCCGTGGCTAACTCATTAGTCACATTGCTTCCAAGCTCATTGTGATACTGTATTACCGAGTGGGCCCCGAGATACGTCTCCGTCATACGGAGTGACAAATCCTAGTCTTGATGCATGCCAACTCAACAGACACCCTCGGAGATACTTGTAGAGCACCTTTATAGTCACCCAGTTATGTTGCGACGTTTGGTACACACAAGGTACTCCTTCGGTGTAAGTGAGTTTCATGATCTCATGGTCGTAGGAACATATACTTGATATGTAGAAAACGATAGCAATAAACTTGACACGATCAAATGCTACGTTCATAGTTCGGGTCTTGTCCAATGATGTCATCCCATTATCAAATGACAACTCATGTCTATGGTGAGGAAACCATAGCCATCTTTGGTCAACAATCTAGTCTAGTAGAGGCTCATTGGGACACGTTGTTGTCTATGTATCCACACATGTATCTGAGTTTCCGATCAATACAATCCTAGCATGGATAATAAATCATTATCATGAACAGGGAACTATGATAATAACTAATTTATTATTGTTAGATAGATGACCGGATGGGGAATGTTTCATGTCCAGCTATTTAGAGGCATCTGACAGGTAAACGGACCGCGTATTCGGGTTTGTCACATTTTTTTGAGCAACTTTCATGTAGAATTTTTTTTCATCTGACTTAAGGTTTATTTTCTATGAATTTTCAAAGATTAAACCATTTTCTGGATTTATTTATTTTAAGAGAAAGAGAATATTGTGTCAGCATGATGTCACTGCAACGTCAGGGTCAACACACCGGTTGACTGGCCAAAATGACCAGTGGGGCCCACTTGTCATAAACAGTGGGGTAACAGAGGTTTATTTTAATTAAGCAAAGTTAATTAGCAGTTGGGCCCCACACGGCAGTGACCCATTAAACTAACTAATTAAGTTCACTAATAAAATCATTTTAATTAGTTTAGTTACGCGGTGGGGGGTCCGCATGAGAGTGTCACTGGGCTGCCCAGTCAGCACGTTGACTGGGTCAACCCATTCAACGGGGCCTGCGGGGCTCGCTGGCAGTGACCCAGGGGTGGCCCCAGGTGTGCCACGTTGGCGGTGGCCGACGGCCGAACGCCGGTGATCGAAAACATGGTGGACGCGCTCGGGACTTCGCCGAAATCCATGTACAGGGGGCCATTTGGCCCGCGTGTTGGCACGTTCGAACGAGTGAGCAACGCCGCATCCAACTCAGGTGGCCACACGAGCACGGATGGTCGGAGCCGTCGCCGGCGATAGGGACGACGGAGACCCTAAGCACGGCGAACTCTCGGGCGATGAAACAGAGGTCAAAACGGGCGACGCACTACTCCTACAATGACTACTCGAAGCCACGAACGCATTGGTGAGCTCGGCGGACCGGGACGAGCCCTACTGCGATGGCTACGAGCTCAATAGCGGAGCTAGGGCGCAACAATGGCGGCACGTCTTGCATAGCTTGCTACGGTGCAGAAACGGAGCTAGGACGGGGAAAGGAAGGGCTGGAGCTCACTAAGTGGCTCACACGATAGCCTGTGGTGGTTTAGGAGCTGCAGAGACGTCGCCGGAGCCGAGGATTAGCGGCGGCAACAGGAGATGTGGACGAAGGCGAACGGAGGCAGCGGGGCTCCACATCTCCACCTGGTGGCACCATGGGAGGAGGCCGACCGCGTCGAGGCCCGTGGACAAGGCTAGCGGGCACGGGGCCGCCGGTGGCCGTGGTAACGATGGAGGACGGCGGCAAGGGTGCTCGGGCCGTGGATCTGGAGGAGAGGAGGGGCGGAGCGAGCGATGGAGAGGGAGGGAGAGTGGTTAGGGATGGAGGGGAGGCCGAGGGGAAGGTCCTTATCCTCTCGGCAGCGTTGTAGCGACGTGGGGGGGGGGGGCTAGCGGGTGCGGTGGCGACAACGAGCAGCTCGGGCGCGCGCGCGTGGTGACACGGGGAGGAGGGAGCACGCGGGGCAGGCTGGGCTGGCTGGGCCTACCACTGTGCACTAAGGCCCAGTCAGTCCAGGCCTTTTTCTTTTCTTTTTTATTTCCTTCTCTGTTTTATGTTTTTTATATCTGTTTTGCTAATTGTTTAGCCTCTAAACTACTTCTGTAAAATGTGAGACTTGGTCCAAATATTACAGTGCAATATTACCAGCCACCAAAAACTTTCTTGGGTAAAATACAATTTCATTTGTAGATTGGGTTATTTAAAAAAAGGATTAACATGTGTTGTTTGACTACTGTTTTAGGTTGTTAGGGTCACTTAAGTATTTTAGGTGATGTTGTTTTCCTAAACATAACTAGAAATAGATTAGTTACTATTTAATGAATATTTTAGTTTCTGATTTGAACAACTTTTATTTTTCACTTTAAATCTAAATTGCAATTTGCATTGGAATTTGAAATGAGACATGCTGCAATGATGATCAAACATAGTTAATCATGGTGACTTGGCATGATCATAGGGTGATCACTGTGGTGTGAGGCTGGGGATGTTACATGCAACTCATCCCTTGGTGGTTTTGGTAATTCCTAACAACATATAGCTCATTGAACTAATGCTCTTTCAAGATGATCATTTCAGAAAGTTCAATGATTGGCATGGCATGGACTAGAGATGTGGAACCCTCAAAATGCTAAGGACACGTATTGGCAACAATCTCAAGACTCTACATTTTCTTTTAGTGATCCAAGATCACATTGAGTCCATCGGAAAGCCAATACTATTAAAAGGGGATGAGCTGTTGCTTAACGGCTTGCTTGCTCAAAATGCTTAGTGCCATGCTCCAAAACCCTCAACCACTTTCTTATCTTCACATGTGTCCTAAACCTAAAGTCAAACTCGGCCCCAACAATATGATATATCCGGCGCCACCGAGTTCATTTGACATAGCCACTACCATAAACCCTAATAACTTCGGTTTCACCGATAGGGATCTCGGTCTCACCAAGATGGGATTGCAAACTCCCAGTTCCCTTCGTAACAATTCGGTCTCACCGAAATGAGCAATCCGTCCCACCGTGTTCGCAATGCAAACTCCCTATTTCCTTTCCATAACATTTCGGTCTCACCGAGATGAGTGAATCGGTCCCACCGAGTTTTCCTATCCAACTCTCTATGTGCCTATTACTAAAATCGGTCCCACCGAGTTCATGTGATCGGTCTCACTGAGATTAAGTTATGCCCTAACCCTAGCGCATCGGCGAGGGAGTCCTGGATTAGGGGGTCCTCAGACAGTCGGACTATATACTTTGGCCGAACTGTTGGACTATGAAGATACAAGATTGAAGACTTCGTCCCGTGTCCGGATGGGACTCTCCTTTGCGTGGAAGGCAAGCTTGGCGATTCGGATGTGTAGATCTCCTTCTCTGTAACCGACTCTGTGTAACCCTAGCCCCCTCCGGTGTCTATATAAACCGGAGGGTTTAGTCCGTAGGACAACAACAATCATAATCATAGGCTAGCTTCTAGGGTTTAGCCTCTACGATCTCGTGGTAGATCAACTCTTGTAATACTCATATCATCAAGATCAATCAAGCAGGAAGTAGGGTATTACCTCCATCGAGAGGGCCCGAACCTGGGTAAACATCGCGGCCCCCGCCTCTTGTTACCATTAGCCTTAGACACATAGTTCGAGACCCCCTACCCGAGATCCGCCGGTTTTAACATAGACATTGGTGCTTTCATTGAGAGTTCCAATGTGTCGTCACTGTAAGTCTTGATACTCGCCTTGTTGTCAAGGACAACATCACCTCTGGGGGAGCTCTGGCTCTAGGCCAAACTCTCTGACTAGGCGGCTTCTTCATGACCGCCCGATCGGTCGTCACGCCGATGATGACTTCCGAGGTCATCAAAAACAACCTCCACGTCAACTCGGAACTTGCCGAACAGATGGATCCTATGGAGCTCTCTTCCCTGAATGAGCTCTTGGATCGCATCGCCGCTCTGGGTATCGCTATGGACTATGACCGGAAACCCGACCAAAGGGAGATTAACTCTCCGCCGGCCACCCATCAGATAGCGGTAGTGGAAGAGCAACGCATTGATTCTCCCTCTATTTTGAGGACGATCTATGTTCGAATCCCCGAGCTCTCCGAGCCGGATACCCGTTCGCGGGAGGACATGACCCAAACCCTGAACTTAGAATCGGGCAGCGGGCCTGAAAAATTGGGCAATATCTCGGAGCCCGAACTGCCAAGCTCGGAAGCTTCTCTGCTCGTGGGTCTCAAATCGTGTCAGGGTTTGGACTTAAATCTACCCACCCACCCAGATACAAGTGATCTTTCCCACATTAGACAAGAGCCCCAAGAGACAGTACATCACTTCTGGGCCAGATTCCTCCTTGTAATGAACAAGGTTAAGGACTGTCGCGAGAAAGACGCTATCTCATTCTTTTGCAAAAATTGCACGGACAAGGGAATCCTCAACGCCATAAGTCATCGTGACATAGTACACTTTGCTGACTTGGCGGCCATAGTACAGAAGTACCGTGCGATGGAAAGCGCTTGGAAAACCCAAACAAAATTCTGGGATCCTCCGGCTCTCACTAAAACCCCTATCCAAACTAAGAGGGTGCACTCTCACAAGTCACCTGATACAACCTCGAAGAAACCAAAGCCTACTACAGGGCGTGGAACCGTACTGGAGAGATGGCTCAATGGGCCATGCAAAATTCACACCGCACCAGATACCATACCAACACATAGCCTTAGAGCATGTTGGATACTACGGCAGGTGGCTAAGAGCGGCGAGGATCTCCTCGTCAACCTTACCGCAGAGCAACATCCCGCCGACAGCAACAATACAATACTGACAATCTTTGAGATGTTCACCTCAAATAACAGGCGCAAGCGCGCACTCCGCAGCCTCGCCGAAGTCTGCCATGTCGCAGCAATAAATCCATGGAACGACACGACTATAACATTCAATGCCAGTGACGAACCTCAATTCCGAACAGTTTGGGCACCAGCCGCTCTGGTCCTTAGTCCAATCATGGATGGCTTCCGGCTTACTAAAGTGCTCATGGACGACGGCAGCGGAATAAACCTCATCTACGAGGAAACCCTTCACAAGATGGAAATAAACAAAAGCCACATTGAGCAAAGCAGCACGACCTTCAGGGCAACATCCCTAGCCGGGAGGCACGATGTGCGGGAAAAATCACACTAGATGTGGTATTTGACACGCCGGAGGATTATAGGTCTGAGGAAATCACATTCCAAGTGGCCCCGTTCAGCAGCAGATACCACGCCCTTTTAGGGCGGGATGCATTCGCGAGCATTCGAGCTATACCCCATTATGGGTACAAGAAGCTCAAAATGCCCAGGCCCAATGGAATCATCACTCTAGCTAGTGATCCGGACGTAGCACTCCGCGCTGAAAATAAAACCATTACACTGGCCCTTGAGGCATTATCCGAAGCCCTCGCGGCCGAAGAACTAACCATGCTGCACTCCACAGTGGACAGGGACGATGTGATACTCGACAAACGACTCAAGTCCACCTCTTTCAAACCAGCGGACGAAATAGTCAAATTCCAGGTCCACCCAACGGACCCCACAAAAACAACATCCATTGGGGCACAGCTGGACCCCACAGTAGACGCCGCACTGCGAGAGTTCTTGCACGAGAATTGGCACATCTTTGCCTAGCATCCTTCAGACATGCCGGGCATCCCACGCAGGTTGGCCGAATACAGCCTAAATATACTGAAGGGATACAAGACGGTCAAGCAGACTCTTCGGCGCTTCTTAGAGCCTAAGCGACAAGCCATGGGAGAAGAGCTAGCCAAGCTACTAGAGGCCGGATTCATTAGAGAAATAAAACATCCGGATTGGCTAGCAAACCTGGTAATGGTACGAAAGAAGGACAAATCCTGGCGCCTATGTGTCGACTTCAAGGACATCAATAAGGCTTGCCCTAAGGATCCCTTCCCCCTCCCTTGCATTGATCAAATCATCGACGCTACCGCATGACACGACTCATTGTGTTTCCTCGACGCATACTATCAAATCAAGATGGCGGAGTCCGACCAAGCCGCGACGGCATTCATCACGCCATACGGCCCCTTATGTTTCAACACCATGCCTTTCGGGCTCAAAAATGTTGGCGCAACCTATCAACGCATGATTCAGACATGCCTGGAGAAACAAATCGGTAAAACAGTGGAGGCATACATAGACGACGTGGTCATCAAAACAAGACACATCGAATCTTTAATAGATGACTTGAGGCTTACGTTCGACAACCTCCAAACCTATGACATCAAGCTCAACCCGGAAAAATGTGTTTTCGGCGTACCTGCCGGAAAGCTGCTAGGCTTCATCGTTTCCAATAGAGGAGTTGAAGCAAATTCGGCAAAAATCCGAGCTCTGTCATAGTTGGCTACCCCAACAGACCTCAAGCATATCCAGAAATTAACTGGATGTGTGGCTGCCTTAAGCCGCTTTATCTCCCGATTGGGAGAAAAGGCACTACCTGTTTATCGCCTTCTTCGATGCACCGACCACTTCGAGTGGACGGATGCGGCCACGGTCGGACTGGAAGAAATAAAGACCCTTTTGGCCAGCAACCCAACCCTGGCCACGCCAAATATTGGCGAACCCATGCTATTATATATAGCTGCAACACATGAGGTTGTAAACACAATGCTCGTCATCGAACGAGAAACGGACGGACATAATTTCCCGCTTCAAAAGCCGGTATACTACGTATCCACTGTCCTCACTCCATTCAAGTCCTGGTACCCACATTCACAAAAGATAGCATACGCGGTCTTCATGGCATCCCGGAAACTACGACACTACTTTCAAGAGTGCTCAATCACGGTGGCCTCCGAAGTACCACTCAATGATATAATAAATAACCGCAATGCCACGGGCCGGATTGCTAAATGGGCTATCGAGCTCCTCCCATTCGGCATAACATACAAACCAAGGCGAGCCATTAAGTCGCAAGTATTGGCTGACTTCGTCGCAGAATGGACAGAAGCCGAACTCCCTAAAGAGTACGGCGCATACTCCAATTGGATCATGCACTTCGACGGCTCTAAGATGCTGGCCGGATTGGGAGCGGGTGTTGTCTTGACATCCCCCACCGGAGACACGGTCCAATACGTACTCCAAATACTATACACAGACTCCAACAATGCAGCCGAATACGAGGCTTTGATGCATGGTCTTCGGATGGCAGTCTCCATGGGCATCCAACGCCTAGAAGTGCGAGGGGATTCGAACCTCGCAATATCTCAGATAAATGGAGACTTTGATGCCAAGGATCTGAAAATGGCAGCCTACCATAATGCCGTCCTCAAGATGTCAGCTTGGTTCGAGGGGCTCGAATTCCATCATGTGGTTCGAGAAAACAATCAAGCGGAAGATATCCTCGCCCGCATCGGCGCCAAGCGCGACCCCGTCCCACTTAATATCTTCTTGGAAAGGTTGTTCAAGCCATCCGTGGTGTGGCAAGGGGAGACCTGCAATACTAGTCCGGACCTGACCACAACCCTAGATACCGAGCATACTGACATAATCGGAGGCTCCACCACCGAAATAACACCCTTAGCCCACGTAATCATGGCTGTCATTGCCTCGTGGACCGAACCCTTCTTAGCCTACTTAAACAGGCAAGAGCTCCCCGAGGACCAAAATGAGGCACATTGCATTGTGCGGTGCTCCAAAGCCTATAAAGTCCACGAGGGAGAGCTTTATATGAAAAGCGCCACCGGAGTGCTCCAAAGATGCATCTCCGGAGAGGAAGGGCGGCAACTCTTGGACGAAATCCATGCCGGACTCAGCGGCCACCACGCCGCAGCTCAGGCCCTTGTAAGCAAGGCCTTCCGTACAGGTTTTTACTGGCCGACAGCCCGAGCATATGCACAGGATCTCATCCAACATGCGTCGGTTGCCAGCTTTCCGCCAATCAGAGCCATATGCCCCCTATTGCTCTCCAAACAATCCCCATAACTTGGCCCTTCGCGGTCTGGTGTCTTGATATGGTCGGACCCCTTAAAAGGGGAAGCCATAAGAAAAAATACTTATTGGTCATGGTGGACAAGTGCACCAAATGGATAGAAGCCAAACCAGTTAAATCGGCCGAATCCGGGCCAGTGATAGACTTCATATCAGGGGTTGTGCACCTTTACGGTGTCCCCCACCGCATCATCACCAACAATGGCTCAAATTTCACAGCCAATGAGGTGAAAACTTGGTGCGGCAATATGGGCATTAAGCTTGATTACGCCTCTGTCTATCACCCTCAAACAAACGGTCAAGTCGAACAAGCAAATGGTCTTATTATGAGCGGAATAAAACCCAGACTGGTGCGATCCTTGAAGCAGTCAGATACCCATTGGGTCGAGGAGCTCGAGTCCGTACTATGGGGCTGTGCACCACACCGAATCACACTACGGATACACACCATTCTTTATGGTATACAGCGTAGAGGCGGTATTGGCCTGCGATATTATTCATGACTCACCTCGGGTGCGCATGTATGAAGAGAGAGAAGCTGAGCTCGATCGGCAGGACAATCTAGATACCCTGGAGGAGGAGCATGATGTAGCAAAAGCCCGTTCCGCATTCTATCAGCAGCAGGCTCGATGGTATCAAAGCAGAGAAGTACGGGCCAAAACTTATAATATTGGCGAACTCGTTCTGCGCCTACCGGAGAAGAAAAAGGGCAAGCTCAAGCCCAAGTGGGAGGTTCCCTTCATCATTGATAAAGTTCTCACCGGAGGAGCATACCGCCTGCGTGATGCATCGGATAATCGATTAGAGCCGAACCCATGGAATGTGGCCAGACTCCGAAGATTCTACGCCTAAGCGCCGGACTCTGTGTTTGTCTCCTTACCTCCACCCCTTTTAAATTATATCCTCCACCCCTTTTAAATTATATCCTCTCTCTTTTTTCTGTTCTTTCTTTTTTATATAGCTCTAGAAGGCTAAAATTGTGACCAGTTTACACAATTTCGACGCGCTATGCGCGCTAATTATACATGGGGGCTTCTTATACAGAAGCTTAATATAGATATTTCCCGGGCTTCATGCCCACTACATATGTGTAACTTCTCCATATGTGCCTTTTTTCGCCATTATATGCATCGATATGACTTAAGTTTTGGCCAAGATGGGTTGCCTGGCTCTTGTGTTTGTCCCCTACGTTCCCCATAATTTGGCTAGGGCATAAGGGGAGCACCTTTGCGATTGGTACTGCCGGGTCAGTCGGATGTGTACCTCAGACTGGGTGAAGCCAAAAGCTAGCGTTCTTAAGGGAATATTCGGTCCGTAACAAAAGATGTTTTTTACCTATTACAATATAAATCCCCAGATGTTTTGTATCCTGCGTCTCTGTTCGTAGTCCGGACATGCACATTAATGCATGCGTACCCAGGAAAAGGAACCCTTAACGGAACTATTCTCTCTGGAAGATGTTTCTTACTATCCATGTAATATAACATAACTAGTTGGGTACTTGTCTGTTCAAGCACTTATGACCCCTACGCCTGGTTTCCACGCGTACCCCGGTTTACATAACTGAGCGGGTATTCGGATACACTTCGGACTATCGGGTCCGGAGGCTGAAGCAAAAAGATCCGCCAAGACAAATGATTTACAATCCGGCTAGGGACTACATACGTCCACTGAAGTACATAGTCACTTGGACTGGCTAAATTCTTCTTCTATACCATCCAACAGGCTGTCTAGCCTACAAACTTGTTGGGAATACTTTGCGGCTAATCCTACCAAACTAACGGGAATTGCCTTCCCATCTGACCCTACAGGACCGATCAGGGCCATTTGATTCGGATCCACCTTGGTGTACCGTGTCTTTACCATGGCCCAGGCTTCCCTCGCACCTTGTCGGCAGGCCGATATCTTCCATAGCTGGAAGCGCCGCCGCGCTCCCTTGAGCAGCTCTACAAGCTCTCCCATGCTTCTTGGCTAGGAGGCGGACGGCCACAAGGCCTGGGCAATACTCTGCATCACCTGCCGAACTCGTTCGTGCAGTTGTGAAAGTTCTTGCAGAAGATCGCCCGCGGATCCGGGCATCTCCTCTTCAGGACGGCCTGCCAGCGTACCTACAGACATAACTCTGTTAACTTGTTTCTTCGCCGAACTATACAAAGGTTCGCTTAGGCACTTACTATAAATGCCGCGTCGAAGGCTCTTATTCTCCTTCACGGAGTCAACAAGCTGGGCCCAAACATCTTTTAATTTGATGCCCAGTCGGGTATTGGCATCTTGGAGATCGTTTTTCTCTTGCCTAACCCGTGTAAGCACACACGCGCCAGCCTCTTGCTGTCGTCGAGCTTGTGGCTCATCCTCTCGTACGATCTCCGGATTCTCTCCGGGATTGTCTGCAGAATCTATTGTTAGATTTGTCAAACATGCAGAATATTAACTGGTATACGTACTTACATTCTCTTTGATCGAGACAAGTATTACTAGAGGAGGCCTTCTTGGATTTCTCTATTTTGGCAACTGCGGCCCTTAGCTGGGCCTTGCATTCCTCTAGCTCTTGAGATAAATGGGTATTCTTCTCTGCAAGAACCTATGGATACAATGATCCTTAAATCAGTTGTGCCAACTGTTTCAAGTCTCAGGGGCTACTGATATACATACTTATCAAATTTTCTTACCTGTATATCCTTTACATACTAGTCCGTGGCTCTGGCGAGTCCATCTTGAGCAGCTCGGATGTACGCGTCCCCTGAGTTGAAGGCATTAAACGCCTCTTCGGAGAAATTAACATCGCGGAGTACGGCCCGTAGGTGCCGGTGATTCATGGCGCTCTCCACTTCGGAATTCGTAGCGGAAATTCTATCCGCGTCCCCTGTAGGGGGATTATTCGGTGTTGTCCCCACGTTAGCCTCCACCCTTGAGGCCCGTTCTGGTATCCGGCTAGTGGAGGCATGGTTGGCAGGGTCTTTGGACATAGTCCGGTGACTACTCTTTCTGCCAGGACACAATGGGCACTATTACATTTCAAAGACGATAATCCCGAAGTAGGTTTTCTATTATACCTCTGCGACGGCGTCTCAATCCTAACCACCTTCCTCTTAAGCCTGCCTGGCTTGGGTGCCCTTTGCTGATGAGCCCCCGTGGGCTCGGCAAGGCGCCCCGGTAGCCATTTCTATAAAGTAGAATATATATGTGCATGGGGTAAGGCAGAAAGAAGGAATCCTTCTCAGAAGTTAGGACTCCGGTTTTACTTACATTCGATGCAGGGAGCAGTCCGGGATAGGCGGTGATGATGGCCACCAAGGTGCCGTCACGGCTTGCCTGGTAAAATGTCCCGTCGACAAGCTCCACAGATATGTCCAGATCTTCTTCAAGTCCAGGGTCGAGGGCCCGGTCAGGGTACTCTGGCTGTGGAGATGGGCTGTGAATCTCCCTCACGGCCTTTTGTAGTTCCTTCTAGGAATTGGCAAGGTGAGTATTTATGATAAAAAGTACGGGAGTGAATGGAGTTGAGTAAAGCATAGCAGCTCACCCAGCTCGGGGGGTTGTACATAGAAAATCCATCCCGTGGCTTAATACGGAGAAACTCCTCTTCTTCTCCCTTGTACAAATCAGACAGTATTTTCGCCAGAGCAGTGGCGGAGTCCGGACCTTTACGACCGCAGTGGGTGGCGTCTTCTTCTCCATTGAAGTGCCACATGGGATTCCCCCGATATTGAAGTGGCTGCACCCCCGCATTATGCATATTGACATAACTTCGATTATTGTCAATCCTGATTTGGCCAGCATTTTTATCCTGCCCATCAGGTAAAGGACCTCTCTGTTATCTTCCTCCTGGGAGCTCCGGGGGCGCCAGCTATGGTGTTTCTTCAGCGGGGTATTAGCAAACTCAAGAAGGCCCATCCGAATTGGGTCCGGAAGGGGGACGTCATCTACATAAAACCACTCCGAAGGCCAGTCTTTGGATGACTTCTTTGGAGTGCCGGACAAGTATCCGGTCTCGGTACGCGCCATATTTCGGCTCCGCCCACTTGGTATATTGATCCCTCCTGATTATGGGGGACAAGGCAGAATAGCCTCTTCCATAGGTCGAAATGAGCCTCGCAGCCCAGAAATAGCTTGCAAAGGGCGACGTAACCTATGATGTGCAGTACGGAGGCAGGGGTGAAGTTATGAAGCTGGAGGCCATAGAACTCCAGGAGCCCGCGGAGGAATGAGTGGACTGGAAACCCGAGTCCCCTCAGCAAATAAGGGACAAGGCATACCCGCTCCCCCTTGGATGGGTTGGGAAAGCTCTCTGCTTGCTCCCCGCTATTATAGGTGGCTAGTCCGGCTCGGACGGGGACCATGTATGCAGGCGGGAGAAACCCCTTGGTCTGCAACTCTACTAATTGGCTATGGGGAACTGAACACTTCTCCCAATCACCTGGCTTAGTGCTACGGGAGCAAGAGGAGGATCTACGACGGCCGGCAATTATGGGATGGTTTCTTCCTGGCGCGCTCTGATGAAATGCTTGCTGGGGAGGATGGTGTAATTTGGATCTGAGGATCCCCGTTTCTCTAAATAGATGATTTACTTACATGGTTAGGGTGGCAAATGTAAAAATGCACCGACTTCTCACATTCACTCGACACGTGGAAATGATCATTATTAAAGCACAAAAGCCGAGGAGTACAACATTAATGGGAAGCCGGACACTACTTGCTACAACAGGTACTCTGGATTTGGAGGAGAACCCGCCTTGTAATGCCGAAGACAATTTGCGCACCGCACTCATCGTCATTGAAGCCTGGTTCAGGGGCTACTAAGGGAGTCCTAAATTAGGGGGTCCTCGGACAGCTGGACTATATACTTTGGCCGGACTATTGGACTATGAAGATACAAGATTGAAGACTTCGTCCCGTGTCCGGATGGGACTCTCCTTTGCATGGAAGGCAAGCTTGGCGATTCGGATGTGTCGATCTTCTTCTATGTAACCGACTCTATGTAACCCTAGCCCCCTCCGGTGTCTATATAAACTGGAGGGTTTAGTCCGTAGGACAACAACAATCATAATCATAGGCTAGCTTCTAGGGTTTAGCCTCTACGATCTCGTGGTAGATAAACTATTGTAATACTCATATCATCAAGATCAAACAAGCAGGAAGTAGGGTATGACCTCCATCGAGAGGGCCCAAACTTGGGTATACATCATGTCCCCCGCCTCCTGTTACCATTGGCCTTAGACACACAGTTCAGGACCCCCTACCCGAGATCCGCCGGTTTTGACACCGACAATCGGTCCCACTGAGATGATCATATCGGTCCCATTGAAAAGCCTAACGTTCATATTTTTACCTAAATCGGTGTGTTCGAGTTTCATCATTCAGTCTAACCGAGTTTGGCAATCTGTGTGTAACGGTTAGATTTTGTGTGGAGGCTATATATACCCCTCCACCCATTCTTCATCCGTGGAGAGAGCCATCAGAATGTGCCTACACTTCTAGCATTCATTTTCTGAGAGAGAACCACCTACTCATGTGTTGAGACCAAGACATTCCATTCCAACCACAAGAATCTTGATCTCTAGCCTTTCCCAAGCTCCTTTCCACTCAAATCATCTTTCCACCATAGCCAAATCTCTGAGACTGAGTTGAGTGTTGGGGAGACTATCATTTGAAGCACAAGAGCAAGGAGTTCATCGTCAACACACCATCTATTACCTTTTAGAGAGTGGTGTCTCCTAGATTGGTTAGGTGTCACTTGGGAGCCTCCATCAAGATTGTGGAGTTGAACCAAGGAGTTTGTAAGGGCAAGGAGATCGCCTACTTTGTGAAGATCTACCCAAGAGAGGCAAGTCCTTCATGGGCGATGGCCATGGTGGGATAGACAAGGTTGCTTCTTCGTGGACCCTTCGTGGGTGGATCCCTCCATGGACTCTCGCAGCCGTTACCCTTCGTGCGTTGAAGTCTCCATCAACGTGGATGTACGATAGCACCACCTATCGAAACCACACCAAAAATCAACATTGTGCTTGCTCCCTCCAAACTCCTCCCCTTTACCTTCATATGCAATGATTTACATTTCGCTGCTATACTCTTAGAATTGCATGTGTAGGTTGATTGCTTGACTAGTGCTAAGTTGCTAAAATCTGCCAAGAATTAAAATTGGGAAAAGGTTAGGTTTTTATTTGGTCAAGTAGTCTAATCACCCCCTCTAGACATACTTTCGATCCTACAAGTGGTATCAGAGCTTTGGTCTCCATTTGCCTTGATTTCCATAGCTTTGGTGATCATAGCCTTGGTTTCACAACCTAGGAGAGTATGACGTCTAGAGAGGGAAATTACCATCGTAGAGGTCCTTACTTTGATGGTACTAATTTTGCTAGTTGTAAACATAAGACAAAAATGCATATTCTTGGACATAACCCTGCCCTTTGGGCTATTGTGTGTATTTGTTTGCAAGGTGAATTCTTTGATGGGAGAGAGCCGAATCGTGAAGCTACCGCAGAAGAATTGAAGATGTTGCAATACAACGCTCAAGCTTGCGATATCCTCTTCAACGGATTGTGCCCCGAAGAATTCAACAAAATCAGCCATCTTGAGAATGCAAAGGAAATTTGGGATACTTTGATTGATATGCATGAAGGTACCGACTCCGTCAAGGAATCCAAGTTGGATGTGCTTCAAAGTTAACTTGACAAGTTCAAAATGAAGGATGGTGAAGGTGTCGCTGAAATGTACTCTAGGCTTGCTCTCATCACAAATGACATTGCCGGCTTAGGAAGTGAAGAGATGACCGACAAATTCATCATCAAGAAGATATTGAGAGCCTTGGATGGAAAATATGATACCGTGTGCACTTTCATCCAAATGATGCCAAACTACAAAGATCTCAAGCCAACCAAAGTCATTGGAAGGATTGTTGCTCATGAGATGTCACTCAAGGATAAAGAAGAGCTTCACAACAAGTCTAGTGGTGCTTACAAAGCCTCATATGATGCTCCTACATCATCAAATGAGAAACAAGCCTTCAATGAAGAATTGAGCCTAATGGTGAAGAACTTCAACAAATTCTACAAGAGTAGAATCAAAGAAAGAAGTTCCAAGTCAAGGTCCTACAATGACAAAAGATCTTCTAGTCGTGAGCGAAATTGCTACAATTGTGGAAGACCCGGACACTACTCCAATGAGTGTACGATTCCCTACAAAAGAAGAGAAGACTCACCTAAAAGGAGAAGCAAAAGGGAAGAATCTCCTCCAAGGGAGAGAAGGAGTAGAGATGATCGCTATGAGCGAAGAACCTCTCGAAGAAGCAAGGATTCAGAAAGGAAGGACAAGTCATCAAGGAGCTATAGAAAACGAAGACATCAAGCTGATGTTGGTGAATGGATATCCGGCTCTGACTCCGACCACCACTCCTTGAGAAGTTATCACTCTGACTCCGAATATACTCAAGATGAAGGTGTTGCCGGTCTAGCACTTGTGTCAACCAACTCCTATGACATATTTGATTCACCAAATGAAGGAATTGGAAGATGCTTTATGTGTAAAGGCCCCAAGGTAACACACCCCGAGTATGTTGATTTCAATAGTGATGAAGATGATCTGCTAGGTCATGATGGTTTACTTGTTGGCAACTCTAGTGATGAATACTATGATGAAAATATTATTAATCATGGTAATCAAGATGAAACAAATGAAAATGACAAGAAGGAGATTGAGCGTCTAACTAAAGAACTAAACACTCTTAAGTTAGCTCATGAAACTACTTTTGAAGATCATCGAGAACTTTTAAAAACTCATGAGAAGCTACGCTTCGAGAAGCTCAATCTTGAGCAAGAACATGGGTTCTTAAAAGCCATCAATGATGATCTTTGGAAGAAAAGATCTTCTTACATTGCCAAGCATTTACTATTGTCTACTTACATGCCACAAGTAAAATCTAGCAACAAGAACAAGAAAGATTCTTCTTGTAGTAGTGAAAATAATCATGCTAAATCCAAAATTGTTGCTTCTAGTAGTTCTCTTGATTCCACTAATGACTCTCTTAGCCAAGTTACACTTGAGCAAGAAAATAGTTTATTAAAGGGAATTACAGAGAAAGGTGTTTACAAGATCCTTGCCGGAAGCAAACAAGAGGAAACTGTACGCGAGCAAGGAAGGCACCGGAAGAATCAAGGTGTTGGTTTTGAATTAAAGTTCAATGCCAACGGAGTTGAGTGGGAAGAAGATCAATACCCCAAGACGAATTTTGTTCCTCAACAAGAGAAGTATGACCCTACTTCCTTCAAGGGAACACAAGCTCAAGATGATCTTCCACCACAAGACCACAAGCTAAAAGGCAAGGACAAGCTTCAAGAGGAGATTGATGCATTTCAAGATGCTCCAAAGGCCTTGGTCAAGTGGGTCCCAAGACTACATCAAGTTCTACTTCACCAAATACATCTACAACCCCAAGTATTCCCATCAAGATGATGTGGATCCCGAAGAAGAAGAACTAGAGAGTTCTTGAGGGTGACTCCGCCAACATACTTCACTCATATTCATTTTGGCAAGGACAAGTGCAACCAACTTCCATACCTTGCACTAGTTCAAGGAGTCACAAACCCTCTTGTTGGTAAGGCAAGGGACAAGGTAATCTAATGCTTTCATGGACATCATCATGTCTGTGCTTCACTCTATGTCTATGGATATCCTTGTTTGTTCCTTGTGGGACTAACCCATGTAGGTATTGAAAGTGCAACTCACTCCAATGGATTGCTCCAAATGATCTACATCAACATTGAGCATCCACATCTTCAACATCTTCATGAAGTCATCATCGACAAAATCCAAGGTTAGTTCATCCCTCTTAGGGGGGATATCACATCTAGGTGGAGCTTTACTCTAAGAATTGAGCTAAAGAAACTCTAATGGTGTGAACACAACAATGCTTTATGTAAAAGTGGTAACCCCACTTGTGCTTAAATGATAAGTATGACTGTAACATCCTAATTTTCAATTTGGATGTTAAACATAGATCATTCATGCATTTCATATTTTATTGCATTTTGGTTTTTATTTGGTTGAGATCCAAGAAATCTTGAGCAACTCAAGGACCCAAGGAGAGTGTTGGAGGTTTCATAAATTTTCATTGTTGAATTTATTCAAATTTGAAAAGTGGATAAATTTGATTTTAACAAATTCTTTCAAAAAAATTCAAAAACAATAAAAATAATGAGATAAGATAAAATGACTTCTTCAAAATAGAGGAGAAATGTTGGAAAAGAAATTTGGAAGTCAAACTATTTTATTTGCAATTTTATTTGAATTAGAGAAAAACATGCATTTTAAAAATTGCATTTAGTCGAGAATGTTCACAGTGTCCCAAATATTAGGCAGGGATGGTGAAAATTGTTTGTGGAATTTTAGGACTTTTATTTTGTTTTATTAGGATTTTTCCTCGTGGCACTGTTTATAAAAAAATCACCTGACCGGCCCAGTAGAAGCCAGGCCAGGCCCAGCTCACGCCGAACCGCCTCGCCGCCGGACTCTGGTGGAGTCCGGATCGGAGCCGCGCCTCGGCCGCCTCCTTCCCCAAGTCGGGCACCCCCCGTCCTTAAAACCCGCCGCCGCCGCCCCCTCTCCACCCCAACCCGCAAGCCGCCGCCACCCTCCGCTGCGGCGCCGCCGCACTTGCGCCTCGCCGCCGCCGGCCGCTGCTGCTGCTGCACCGGCAGTCGCTTGCTGTTGCCGCCGTCGCGCCGCCGCACACCGCCGCCTAGCCGCTGTAACCCCGCCGGACTCCGGTGAAGTCCTTATCGGAGCTGCCCCCGCCGCCGCGACCCCGTGCCCAAGTCGGCACCCCCGACCCCGGGGCCTTTATAAGCCGACCCCGCCGCCCCATTTTTGCCACCAGCTGCCGCCTCCACCGCCTCGAGCTCCGCAGCCGCCGCCGCTACCCGCATTTAGCGCCGCCGCCGCCCACTGCCCTCGCCGCCGCTCACCGCCGCCGCCGCTGCTGCCGATTGTGCCGCACCACCGCTGCCGCCGCCAAGCCGCCGCCGCCTCTCCCCGCCGAAGCCCACCGGAGCCGCGCCGCCTCGCCGTTGACCGACGCCGCCGACCAAAGATCGGTATAAAAACCGCCCAGATCACCGGTTTATTTTTAGTTTTTTAATAGTTCAGATTAGTTAGATCGACCTCTTTATTTTTATTAGATCGATTAATTAGTGAGCATTCACCCGTTAGAATCTGTTAACGAACAAATCCATTCGTTAGTTTCTGTTAATTGACGTTCGTCCGATTGATTTTTTTTATTTTCCTGTTTATATTCAGCCAGGGACCTATCCGCGAATAGTTTTAATGCGATTTAGACCCTGGTCTTCAAAGTAGCATAACTTTTAGCTCGTTTATCCAAATTAGGTGAAACCAACGCCTAAATCTTCATAACAATCCCCTGTTTCCAGTAAACTAACTTGAACATGATTTTGAAAATTTAAAATTTGAGTTTAGTTCAGATTAGTTTTTGATCTTGTTTTGTTTGTATCTTGAGTTTCGTAGCTCCGTTTGAGTTGATTCTTGTTGCAAATCGTAGCTAATCGCATGTACCTACTGCTAAAATCTAATCCACATGAAAAATAATGTTGTTAGGTTCCGTTTTCTGTTTAGTTTAGTTGTTTGCTTGTTTCGAGTTTTATTTGGATCTTTTCTCGATTTCTTTTGTTTCGTTTGATTGATTGCTTATGTATGCTATTGTTTGTCTACGCTAGACTTTCTGAAGTGCGAAGCTTATTACTACGAATCTCTAGAGTTTTCCGATTGTCAGCAAGGCAAGTTACACTTTGATCATACTCCTCTATACCCAATTTTTACTATGCATTAGTTTTGCCCCTCAAATATTTGCATGAGTAGGATTGGGTACATGTGGTTTGGTTGTAGTACTTAAGGTAGGAACCTAATACCTTTGATTACCCCGGGAATATACGTTATGCTCAATTATTTCTTAGCCATGCTCGTAGATAGTGATTGTATCATGATGTACATGGAAGTTGTGAGAGTTATTAATTTAGGAAAACATTAAGGTGGCAACCTTAATACACATCCGGGTGGATTGGTTGGGGCACCTGGAGAATCCAGTGCTAGCCCGTTGGGAAATCCCGGAGTACCCGTGTGATTTTTCCTTGGTGCGCCACCCAGGCTCAAAGGGATCATATGATATTTCATGCCTAGAAACTTCCATGTACAGCCACAAGCCATTATGGGCTAAGTTGAGTATGTTGCATGAGCTCTTGAAGAGGTAGACTAGCAGATGTAGGGGAAAGTAGGTGTACTGGTCTACCTAGAGTAGAGAGTTAATGCTTCAGAAAGACTATGTCTCGATCTCCCGATCATGGATGTGGTCGAGTCTTATGGGGAAAAGTGCGCAACCTCTGCAGAGTGTATAAACTAATCATGGTTAGCCGTGTCCCCAGTTATGGACATCTTGAGTATCTAGAAGTGTATATTATTGTTGATCTCATCACTCATTAAATTAATGAATTGGTATTAATGAAGATACTTGTTTAATGATGGGATTTGAGTTGGAGGAACCTTCTGAAATATTGGTTTAACTTTGTAGAAAATAAAATTTATTCCTTTGTTGTAGGGAAAAATTAGCTTTATGCAAAACATTAAACTTAGAGCCTCCACCAGCCAAATATGCATGTGGATATAGTTCTTGCATTCATTGCTTTATAGTGTAACTCTGCCGGCATATTCAATGTGCTGACCTACACGGCTGCAACGTCTCATGTTGCACACTTCTTAGACGATGAATAAGGTGCGATAGGTCATTGTCATGCACTCAGCTATGCCGTTGGAGTTGATGGACTCATTTACCTTCGAAGCTTCCGCGGTTATTTAGTTTAGATGGCCTTCAACCATATTATTTGTGTAACTGATACTCTTTATGAGGACCTCGATGTAATAAGTGTGTGATTGTACTCTGTTATAATTCCTCGAGTACCGTGTGTATAAGCATACCGATCCAGGGATGACACTTAAGTATGAAGACATCGGTCCATTGGGATCATGGTCGCTACAGGATGGTATCAGAGCACACGCTGACTGTAGGACGCGACCATTAGGAAAAGCCACATGATTTCTCCTATTTGCTCATTTCTAATTCTCCTCTATTATACTCTATAGATGGCGTACCCTAGGAACAAATTCACTCAGCCAGATGACGATACCCCTTTCGGACGACACTTGAAGGAAGTCACGAAGTACCTGAACATCGGACTACCAAGCTTCACTAGAACATTCTCTGCAACTTTACCAGAAGAGGAGCACTGGAGGATCAAAATTTGTGTACCTGGAAGGACGTTTGCGCCAATAGCGGAGCCCATTGATTTTACCTTGTATGCACCAAGTTGGAACTTGGGAAAAAGCATGGCAGCTCACATCACCTTTGGACGCATTTGTGAGGTGTATCACAAGGAGCTTCAAGACACCGTCTATCAGATATGTGGACACCGAGACGAGGAATGGGAGATGATTCGTACCAGGAAGGATGGATCAATTGCAACTTACATTCAGGAGATGGATGAGCACATTCGTCGATATGAGAACCAGATGTGCTCTATCATGAAGAAGACCAAGAAGCTGATGAACAAGAATATCGAGCTAGAAGAGGAACTCAAGTCGACACGTGATGGATATGAGGAAGAAATTGTTGTACTACTGGAGAAGCATGAAGACCTGAAGAAGAAGCTCGGAATACCCGTGATGAACCAGAAGCGAGAGCCTGAAGTGGAGATCTGTTCGAAGGATTACATCATCTTGGACGACACCGACACGGACAGTGATGCAAATGATGACAGTGATGATGAATATGTAGACGAAGCTGGAGCAGATATTATGGAGTCTTCCTTCGATCAAAATTTCTAAACGACCACCATGTTACTAGTAGTATTCTTCCAAGTAGTCAACATCAATCGATTTGTAATCGTAGTTTTGATCATTTGTGTGAACCTTGTTTGATATTGAATGAAGTGAATTGATTATGTCTGCCTCATGTGCATATGTGTAGTGAATCTCTCGTAGACCTTATTCTATTCTGTTTTCTCACCCCCTCTAACCCATCAGATGCCTCCGAGATGTGACCCCGGATTCGTGTTCCCACTGGAACTTACCTAGTTAATCCAGCAGCAGAATGCCTTGATGGGGATGTTAGTTTAGAACCAGAACCAGAACCAAGGCAACAACAACAACAACAACAACAACAACCCACCCCCACCACCCCCTGTTGACAACCTAGCCTGCTTTCCGAGGTTGAATCCGCCGGTGTTCTCTAGCAGCACCGAGCCGATTGTTGCAGACGATTGGATCCGCAAGATTGGAAGAGATCTGACCACTGCTGGATGCACAGATGCAGAGAGAGTGCACTTTGCTGCGCATCAGCTTGATGGACCCGCAACATCTTGGTGGGAGAACTTCACCACCACTTATCACATTACTATAGTTACATGGGATCAGTTTCAGCAGGCTTTCCGCACCGCACATGTTTCAGTTGGAGCTATGAGTATGAAGAAGCGCGAGTTTCGCAACTTGCGCCAAGGGAGTCATACAGTGGGACAGTATGTGGATGAGTTCAGCAAGTTAGCATGCTATGCCCCAGATGATGTGGCCACAGATGCCGCAAAGCAGGAGAAGTTTCTTGAGGGACTCAATGATGAGCTAAGCATGCAGTTGATGGTGGAAACCTTCAACAACTACTAGGAGTTGGTAGACAGGGCCCTCATGATAGAAGGCAAGCAACAGTAGATTGACAATCGCAAGGGGAAATATGGACAATGGAGGTACACTTCTGGAGCTCAGCAGAAGCCCCGCTATTCCCCGTACTCGGGAGGACATACTCATAATCATGGATGACATACGCACAATGGAGGGAGTTCACACAACCATAGTGGCCCTAAAAATGGCAATGTGAATGGAGGAAGCAATAGTCAGAACCGTCCCAACCCCGCGACACCCGCCAAGAAGGATCTGAGTGACATTACTTGTTTCAAGTGCGGGAAGACCGGACACTACGCCATTGAATGTTCTGGAGCAAAGAATGGAAATGGCAGCGGAAGTTCTGGAAAGAAGCCCAACCCCTTCACCAGAGGTCAGGTGAACCATGTCAGTGTGGAGGAGATTGAGGAGCAGCCCGATGCAGTTGTCGATAAGTTTTTGATTAATGCATTTACATCACTTGTTCTTTTTGATACTGGTGCATTTCATTCATTCATATCAAGGGGATTTGTGGATAAGTATAAGTTGCCAGCCGTAGTTCTTAAGTCACCTATGTTAGTAAGTTCCCCAGGAGCGGAGTATATGGCTAGTAGGGGATGTTATCAGTTGCCAGTAACCATAGGTAGACATGTTTTCCCCACCGACCTCATTGTCCTGGAGTCACAAGGATTGGACATGATCCTAGGCATGGATTGGTTATCCAAGTTTGCGGGAAACATCGATTGCGCCAGTAAATCAATTCTTCTCACCACCCCAGAAGCAAAGAGGATCAAGTATGTGTCTAGGCATGCACCGAGGAAGACTCAGGTGAATTCCCTTTCGGGAGTTGTTTAGGAGGAAGTACTAGTGGTGAAGGATTACCCCGATGTATTTCCGGAGGAGTTACCAGGCATGCCACTAGATCGAGATATTGAGTTCTTGATTGAGTTATTGCCAGGCACCGGACCAATATCCAAGAGACCGTGTCGGATGCCCGCGAATGATCTGGAGGAAATTAAGAAGCAGATTAAGGAGTTACTGGAGAAACGTTATATCCAACCAAGTTCATCACCTTGGGGAGTCCCAGTGCTTCTAGTGGAGAAGAACGATGGATCTTTACGGATGGTTGTTGATTATCGTGAGCTGAATGAGGTGACGATCAAGAACAAATACCCTCTATCGATGATCAGTGATTTGTTTGACCATCTACATGGAGCAAAGGTTTTCTCCAAGATCGATCTTCCATCAGGTTATCACGAGCTGAAGATCCGGGAGCAAGATATACCTAAGACAACTTTTACTACGAGGTATCTATATGAGTATATAGTTATGTCATTTGGTTTGACTAATGCCCCTGCCTATTTCATGAGTATGATGAACAAGGTGTTCATGGAATTTTTGGACAAGTTTGTCATGGTGTTCATTGACGACATATTGGTCTACTCAAAGAATGAAGAAGAGCATAAGGAACATTTGCACTTGGTTCTCGAGAAGCTCAGGGAACATCAGTTGTATGCCAAGTTCAGCAAATGTGAGATTTGGTTGAAGGAAGTTGGATTTCTCGGACATGTTATATCCAGGGAAGAAATATCAGTAGACCCTACCAATGTTGCTTGTGTCACTAAATGGTTGGCACCCACCTCAGTGGGAGAGATCAGAAGTTTTCTTGGACTCGCAGGTTATTACCAGAGATTCATTGAGAATTTTTCCAAGATAGCGAAGCCCATGATGGAGTTACTGAAGAAGGACACCAAGTTTAAATACATTGAGGATTGTGAGGCCAATTTTCAGGAATTGAAGAAACCTTTGGTTACAACCCCAGTGCTGATTCTCCCAGACATACGCAAGGATTTCCAAGTGTATTGCGAAGCTCCATGTTGAGGACTTGGAGGTGTGCTTATGCAGGACGGAAGAGTTGTTTCATATGCCTCACGACAACTTCGACCTCATGAGTTGAATTATGCTCCACATGATTTGGAGTTAGCAGCCGTAGTGCATGCACTCAAGACATGGAGACACTTTCTCATCGGTAACCGTTGTGATGTTTACACGGATCATAAGAGTTTGAAGTACATCTTCACGCAGAAGGTGTTGAAACTCAGGCAAAGGAGATGGTTGGAGCTCATAAAAATTATGACATGAGATTGCATTATCATCTAGGAAAGGCCAATGTCGTAGCAGATGCATTGAGCCGCAAGAGTTATGTTAACATGCTCATAACCGGAGGATTACCTCAGGAGTTAGCCGATGATCTTCGAGAGCTACGCTTGGAGATAGTTCCGAGAGGTTATGTTGCAACATTGGAAATTCAGTCCACTTTGTTGGGAAAACTCATAGAAGCCCAGAAGACTAACAAGGAGATTGCTAAGATAAAGGAAAGGATGAGTAAAGGAAAGGCTAAAGGATTTCGTGAGGATGATCACGGCACTTTATGGTTTGAGGATCATATCTATGTGCCTAATGACCCTGAGATCAGGAAGTTGATTCTTCACGAGGCTCATGATTCGCCTTATTCGATTCACCCATGCAACACCAAGATGTATCTGGATTTGAAGGAAAGTTTCTGGTGGACAGGAATGAAGAAAGATATTGCAGAGTATGTAGCAGTATGTGATGTATGTCAGAGAGTTAAGGCAGAGCATTAGAAACCAGCAGGGTTACTTCAGCCTTTGCCAATACCCGAATGGAAGTGGGATAAACTTGGCATGGATTTTATCACTGGATTACCCAGGACCCATTCAGGCTATGACTCTATCTGGGTTGTAGTCAACCGTTTGATGAAAGTAGCCCATTTCATCCCTGTGAAGACAACTTATACGAGTGCTAAGTTGGCGAAGATATACATGACCAGGATCATGTGTCTGCATGGAGTTCTGAGGACCATCGTATTAGATAGATGAACACAGTTTACTTCATAGTTTTGGAATCAGTTGCATGAAACTTTGGGTACCAGGCTAGAGTTTAGTACAACCTTTCATCCAAAGACAGATGGACAAACCGAGAGAGTCAATCAGATCTGGAGGACATGTTGAGAGCTTGTGCGCTAGATTATGGATCTAGTTGGGATGACAATTTGCCCTATGCAGAGTTCTCCTATAAAGACAGTTATCAAGCCAGTTTGAAGATGGCCCCTTTCGAAGCTTTGTACGGAAGGAGGTGCAGGACACCATTATCATGGGATTAAGTTGGAGCAAGACAGTTGTTTGGACCAGACTTAATCAGGGATTCTGAGGAGAAGGTTAAGTTGATTCAAGACAGACTCAAGATAGCCCAGTCCAGGCAGAAGAGCTATGCCAATACTAAACGCAAGGAGGTAGCCTACGAAGTCGGAGATAGAGCATATCTTCGTGTGTCCCCACTTCAAGGAGTTAAGTGTTTTGGAGTCAAAGGGAAGATAGCACCATGATTTGTAGGACCATACATAGTTTTGGAACGCATGGGAGAAGTTGCATACAAGTTGGAATTACCCAAAAGATTGTCAGGAGTTGTCACGACCGGTTTTTCAGTTATTTATTTTACTTGTCGAATCTTTATTCTTGAATTGAGCTTTATTATTATTTTTGCTCATGATGCATTCATGCATGCATTTGTTATATCATTTGTTCGAACTGTCTTGCGAGTACTTTCAAAGTACTCACCTGGCTTGTTGATTTGGCCAGATGTTGATGAAGGCGATCTCATGGATGAAGAGTTCAATAGCGAGTCCGACGCCTAGAGGAGTCCCAGTCAGCCCCGTGCGATCCTGCTTTGGTCATTGTAACATATCCGCTTCCGCCACCCCAGAATAAATTCATCGAGCCTCACCTCGACGCTCGATGAGCTGCCAGTAGAAGTCTAGTTATCCACCACCACTTTTATCTCGAGCTAGTAGCATGTCACCATACCCCTGTGCCATAACCGCCCTTATGTAAGATATTGGCGAGTTTGTAATAAATTGTTGAGCAACCTCAGCTCAACCCTGTAATATATTTATTGCTACTGGTCCTCTGTTTATCAAGTATTTGTCTACCAGTGAGGATGACTTTTCCTATACTGGGATCAAAAGATCAGTTTTCTCAATAAGCATTTTATTGAAAAACCGGTCATGACAGACTTGGTACCAGAGCCAGGCTGACTGTAGGAAGCCACTAGGTGCGATCGCTAATCTGTTATTATCGTGATAGAGTTTATTCATGTTTTTACAAATGTAGTCATTTTTTTGACAGTCAGCATAAAATTTATGATCTGATCACTCAGAATTTTTGCCTACTTTTAAAGATGGCCGGCGACGAATGTGAGTCACAGATGTTCGCCAACGTGCCTGAGGGGTTCGTCAAACTCCTCTCCTTCATCGTTCATGTCGCGATGGGGCCATCCGTGCACCCAGTCTTCACACTTTATCCACACAAGATCAATGACAGTCTGACTATGCACCAGGCCGCGGTGCAATTCAGGGGAGGGCATGCTGAGATACGCCGCCTCCGATTCTTGGGGAGAGCCATGCCTACAGAAAGGCATGCCATGCAGATGACTGCCCGCGAGGCGATAGCTCGTCTTCGGGATGTTCTTCCTGCAATGAAGACCCGTCGCTACCGCTACCTTCCATGCCATGTACCCTACACCTATCACTACTCATTCTCTTGCCCCAGAGGAGAGCGAGACGAAGCCTTTGAGATGCTTCTCGAGTACCTCCGAGCCCTGGAGGCAGCATTCGACAGCATGGTGGACGACCTCGTAGCTGCTCGCATGGACTCAGTTCATGGCTGTGCTGCTACCAGGAGGGAACTCCTGCACACCGCTCCACCGCTGACTTTTGTCTCATCCTCAGCTTCTGATTCACCTAAAATTCTCGCCACTGCTCGTCGTCTGCCTACCACTGAGGAATTTAACCAGGCTATTGCACCCACTCCCGTCCGCTCTGCACCACTTGTTGCACCCACTCCCGTCCGCTCTGCACCACTTGTTGCACCCACTCCCATACGTGCTACTCCACCTATTCCGCCCACTCGTATTCGTGTCATTCCGCCTACGGCACCTGCTCCATCAGCTCAACACAACGTTTCTCGTCTGGAACCTATTAGCGAGGAGGAGGTTGATTCACCAACGTCTCTGCGTCTCACCCTCGGCAGGCCAAGGGAGATCCTCACCATCTCCGAATGAGTACGCGTAGCCGACATGCGATGCAACGACTTGTGTGATATGTTTATATGTACATAGGTTGTGAGAAGTAGCCTGTTTGCGCATCATGTAGGATCTGGAGAAGTGCACTAGTTTCAATAACATGTCAGGATTATGTACGCATATCCTGAGTGATGTAATGTATAATTATGCTCGCATGTAAGATATGTAGTAGTCCTTCTCCGCGCGCAAACGTGTATTTGGTATTTCAAGATTTTCCCTTGTGTGTGATTTTATTGACTTTTGCGACTCTCTTTCCTGTGTTATGAGTTTCACAAAATGTATCCCCAGAGTGAAAGATGTCTCGTCCTTGGACGCGCTCTATGGCAAATCAGCCAGAAGAAAATTATGGCACACCGCCAAACCACAATTTCACTCAGGGACAGACAAGTCAACAGGACAGTGAAACAACATTTACCCAAGTGTGTCGTCTGTATGAACAGAGTCAGCAACAACACCAGGAAATGATGAACCAATTCATCAATATGGGAAATCACCGTGGTCAGTATCAGCCGCAATCCAAGTTATCTGAGTTACAGAAGACACGTCCCCCAACATTTTCGCATACTGACAAGCCTCTTGAAGCCGACGACTGGCTTCGGGACATGGAAAGAAAATTAATTATTGCACAGTGTTCAGACCAGGAAAAAGTATTGTATGCACCGCATTATCTCACAGGAGCAGCTGCATCGTGGTGGGAAAACTTCCTGCACATGCACCCCAACGAAAATGAAATCACCTGGGAAGATTTCAAAGAAGGTTTTCGTGGGGCACACATTCCTAAGAGTGTCATGAAAATCAAGAAGAGAGAATTTGATGATCTCAAGCAAAGGACCATGACAGTGTCAGAATACAACAACCAATTCACTCTGTTGTCTCGCTACGCCAATGAAGAACGCATGACCGAGAGCAAGAAGATGGAAAATTCTTGGAAGGCCTGTCACCCGCACTTAAATGCCAACTATTTGTGCATACCTTCCCAGATTTGAAAATACTGGTGGATAAGGCCATTACTCTGGAAAATGAACGACGTAGCCTGGAAGATTTCTGCAAACGCAAGAGGGACCAGACTACTTTTGCTCGCAATCACAGAAGCAAGAAGGAATTTCAGAAGGGAGAAACACACAAAACCCCGACGAATAATTCATGCCCAATCAAGAATTTCCATGCAAGAGACAAGGAGTTCACATATCGCCCAGGCGTTACTTGTTACGCTTGTGGAGAAGAAGGGCACTATGCCAAGCAATGCCCCAAGCCAAGAAATTCAACCCCAAAGCCTAACACTGGTGGCAATAATTCAGCGCCAAAGCGAAACAATTTCAACCCCAATAACAACCACCGGAAGGGTCACCTGAACCACGTGACAAAAGAGGAAGCACAGAACGCCCCAGATATCGTACTCGGTACGTACCCTGTCAACACAATACCTGCCATGATTTTGTTTGATTCTGGAGCTTCTCACTCATTCATTTCGAAGAATTTTGCTTTGCAAAATAATTTTTCGATGCTTCCCTTGGAAAAATCAATGATCATCAAGTCCCCTGGAATTAAGCAAGTGACCCAGAGTTACTGTCAAGGTGTGGTTATTGAATTTGAAGGATTGAAGTTTTACGCCAACCTTATTGTACTGGAAAGTAAAGGACTGGATGTCATCCTAGGGATGGATTGGCTAACCACCAACAAAGGTTTTATTGACTGCTTCAGCCGGACCGTGATTCTCACACACCATCACGGGAAGACAATAAAAGTTTCAACCAAAGAGAGACAAATACCTCGGCAACCGAGATTAAACAAGGTGGACGTTTCTGAGCTGAACAAGGTTCCAGTAGTGTGTGAATTTCCAGATGTATTTCCAGAAGAACTACCAGGCATGCCACCAGACAGAGAGATAAAATTCAGCATTGAGCTAGCACCCGGAACCGCTCCCATTTACAAGAAACCATACAGAATGGCACCATCCGAATTGGTAGAGTTGAAGAAACAAATAAAAGAACTATTGGAGAAAGGATACATATGAGCCAGCTCCTCACCGTGGGGTTCTCCAATTTTATTTGCCAAGAAAAAGGATGGAACACTGAGATTGTGTATTGACTATCGAGCTCTTAACATGGTCACAATCAAGGACAAATACCCAATGCCCCGAATAAATGATTTATTTGATCAGCTCGCTCAGGCCAAAGTCTTCTCAAAAATTGACTTGAGATCGGGATACCACCAATTGAAGGTACGAACCGAAGATATTCCCAAGACAGCCTTCACTTCCAGATATGGACTGTATGAGTTCACAGTAATGCCATTTGGGCTAACCAACGCCCCCGCATATTTTGTTCACCTCATGAACAAAGTATTTATGAAGTATATGGACAAGTTCGTTGTGGTATTCATCGATGATATTCTGATATACTCCAAGACACCAGAAGAGCACGCCGAGCACCTCAGGATTGTACTAGGAGAACTCAGGAAACATCAACTGTACGCCAAATTCAGCAAATGTGAATTTTGGCTAAGGCAGGTGGGTTTTCTGGGCCACGTGCTAACCTAAGAAGGTATTGCAGTAGACCCAGAAAAGGTCAAGGCCATACTCGGCTGGAAACCACCAGCTAACGTAACGGACGTACGGAGTTTCTTGGGAATGGCGGGCTATTACCGAAGATTTATTGAAGGATTCTCCACCATAGCAAAGCCAATGACGCAGTTACTCAAGAAAGGCAAGAAGTTTGAATGGACGGAAGCCTGTGAGAAAAGCTTCCAAGAATTAAAAAGGAAATTAACAACGGCCCCAATGTTAATTGTGCCAGACATACACAAGAATTTTGAGGTATATTGTGACGCATCCCGGAAAGGCCTCGGGTGCGTATTGATGCAAGAAGGAAAGGTAGTTGCGTATGTCTCCAGACAACTTCGCAAGCATGAAGAAAATTATCCCACCAATGATTTGGAATTGGCAGCAGTCATCCATGCACTCAAAGAATGGGGACACTTTCTACTTGGAAATCATTGTGAAATATACACAGACCACAAGAGTCTTAAGTATATTTTCACGCAGCCGGAACTAAATTTACAACAATGACGCTGGTTGGAGTTGTTAAAGGAATATGATGTTGGAATCCATTATCATCCCGGAAAAGCAAATGTTGTGGCAGATGCCCTGAGTCGGAATCCTAGCACGGACAACGACAATATACCAAAATTGAGGCCAGAATTTCAACAGGAATTTGCCAGTCTCAATTTAATAATGGTTACCGAAGGCAGTGTGGCAAATTTGGAAGTACAGCCTACCCTGATGGAGAAGATTAAGGAGGCTCAGCATGGACACCCCAGCATTGGTGGCATAAAAGAAAAGTAAGTTTGGGCAAGGCCTCGGAATTCAACGTAGATGAGCAAGGAATATTATGGTATGGAGAAAGAATCTGCGTACCAAATATCCAAGACCTCAAACAGCAGATTCTGTCTGAAAGCCACACCGCTCCGTATTCAATCCATCCTGGAGGGACAAAAATGTACAAGGACCTTCAGGAAAAAATTTGGTGGCACGGTATGAAGAGGGACATAGCCACATTCATTGCATGTTGTGACTCTTGTCAACACATAAAGGCCGAGCACCAGAAACCAGCCGGGCTATTACAGCCAAACAAAATACCTGAGTGGAAGTGGGACGAGATTGTAATGGATTTCATTGTTGGACTACCACGGTCACGACATGGAAACAATGCCATATGGGTCATAACCGACAGGTTAACCAAGGTGGCACATTTTATTCCGATGAAGACAACTTACTCCACTCAGAGACTGGCCAGACTTTATCTTGCCCGTATCGTCTGCCTGCATGGAGTCCCAAAGACTATCATATCTGACAGAGGCACACAGTTCGTCTCTAGATTTTGGGATCACCTACAACAGGCACTGGGTACCCAACTAGCATTCAGTACCGCATACCATCCCCAGACTGATGGACAGACTGAGCGCGTAAACCAAATCCTGGAAGATATGCTGAGAGCCTGTGTCCTCACCTACGGAACCAGTTGGGAGGAGAGCTTGCCATATGTAGAGTTCGCATACAACAACAGTTATCAAGCCAGCTTGCAAATGGCACCCTTTGAAGCTCTGTATGGCAGAAGATGTCGTACCCCGCTAAATTGGTCGGAAACCGGGGACAGCCATATCTTCGGCCCAGATATGCTCAAAGAGGCTGAAGAGAAAGTTAAGACGATTAGAGACCGACTCAAGACAGCTCAAAGTCGGCAAAAGAGTTATTACGATCGAAAGCATCATGAAATCAGTTTTGAACCCGGAGAGTTTGTATACCTAAGAGTCTCTCCTATGAGGGGTCTGCAACGATTCAGGATTAAGGGAAAGCTAGCACAAAGATTCATCGGACCATTCCGTATAATGGCCCGAAGAGGCACGGTAGCCTACCAGCTAGACATACCCAGGGATTTATCCGATATCCACAACGTGTTCCACATCTCGCAGTTGAGAAAGTACGTGAGCAACCCAGAGAAGCAAGTATCACATGAAAATATTGACGTGCAACCAGACCTCACCTATCGGGAGCACCCAATAAAAATATTAGAAGAGTCTGAGAGGAGGACCCGACAGAAAACCATCAAGTTTTTCAGAGTTCAGTGGAGCAATCACACCGAGAATGAAGCAACTTGGGAGAGAGAGGATTTTCTTCGGACAGAGCACCCACACCTGTTTATGGATCAGCTGAAATCTCGGGGACGAGATTTTTCCTAAGGGGGTAGGTGCTGTGACACTCCAAAATTTTTGTGGTTTTTGTTTTCAGCAAGATTCTTGCTTGGTTTAAAGAAGGTCTTTTAAACCCTTCTTAAAAACCTCTCTTGAGTTTTCCCTCTCAAAAATCTTTCTTGGATTTAGTTTCTTCAAAAAAAGAAAACCCGTTTGGTTTTGGGCTTTTATTTGGTTTTGATCCTTTCTTGATTTTACCATGCCTCCTATGGTAAAATCTTTCCAAAACCCCTACTTCCACTTTGGAACAACCCAAACATTCTGTCCAAACTAATAAAATCCATTTTTGGATTTTATTCCATTAAATTCTTTTCCCAAAATAATTATGTCCTTTATTTGGAGCCTAGGTAGTTTGCAAAGCAAGTACCTTAATGCCTTTGATTCTTGATCTCAATTCAGCTCCTCTGGTTAGTCCTTTGCACCCACAACCTAGAACCATCTTGATCCACTCTTCTTCTTTTCAAATATTTCAAAATTTTCCCTCTGCAAGTTTGGACCAGATTTGCCAAATTTGGTGAAATTCATATTTCCACTGCTCTAAAAATTCCACCAAAATTCAGGCAACCCCTAGCTGCAATGAGAGACCACTCCACCAAAAACCAGCTCAAGGAAAAATCCCCACATGCCAAAATCATTCTGTCGAACACCTAGCATGCACTATTACTGTTCATCTTCAGTTAAATTCAGATTTCAGTGTCGTTTCTCCGTCAGAGTTTTAGTCACATGCCCACAGTGCACTTGGCACGTTGCTCACAACCTCTCCTTCTTGACCGGAGCTCCACACGCGTGCTTGGCGCGTTACTAGCGTTGGTGGCACCCTGGCCCGCCTGCGCCGGTGTGTCTTGCGGCGGCAGAACCACCGTAGCGGCCGACAGGGGGCAACCCTGCGGCATAACGCCGTTCGGCGCCGCCCAAACCTCCTGGTAGCTCCGTGTGGCCATCTCCTTGCCAGCGCGCATGCAGCACCGTCGCCGTGGCCTGGCACGCGCAGAGCGCGTTCTCTGCCACCGACGGGTCGTGCGGCCGTTCCATCGAGGACGGGCCGTAACCTCGCCCACCTTGCTGAGTTGGACACTGGGAAAGCACCAGTACTCCGTCTAGTCGATGCTCAAGCTCCTAAGCCGACCGTCCAGCCACAGCGCCGCCGTAATCACTCGCCGGACTTATCCGTTCACGGCAACCGCCTCGGGCCGGCTATAAATAGCACCCCCCGAGCTTGCTCTCGCCCTCGCACAACTCCACCACCTCTCCAGACCCCGCCTAGCCACTGGAAGAGCCTCGAGGGGCCCTTCTTCATCAACTCCGGCCACCTCGTCCGCCTCGGCCTCCACCTTGATTCACTCCGGTGAGGCCGTCTCCGGCGCCCTAACCTCGTCAGCAACCCTCTCGAGCAACTAGGAGACTAACCCCTACTCCAATTTAAACCTCGCAGCTATCTCCGACGAGGTCCACGACTGCCCGAACCACCGTCCGCCGGAGCAAGGGCCGCCGTCGACACAGTGCTCGCCGACGACCACCACCACCACCCACAGACACGGAAGGACGTGCTGATCACGAAGGTACCGTCCGATCACCCTGCCTCGCCGTGGATCGCCGCCGGCGACCACCGCATCTCTCGGGCGCCGTCACGCCCTATTTTCCTCGTTTGAAAATTCAAACCTGACGGGTGGAGCTTGCCTGTCAGCCTCTCAGTCGTTTCTTTTAAACGAACCATTTTCTGGACTTTTCTGCAAAACCCCCTGGGAGTTTTCTGTTTCATTATAGAAAGGTCCTTGGACCAAAACCCTTATATCTTTTAAACAGAAAAGTATTTTTGTTTGATTCTTTTTCTGTTCTCTTTAAATTTTTGTCTAGTATTTTATCAGATTTATTTGAGAATTTATTTGGAATATTTTTGTGCACCTCGCAGTATTTACGTTACGTGCGTATTTTTCTTATACCGTAGATTCCGGAGGAAGTGACGGAGCCGCAAACTTCACCCAGTTAGACTCCGACTACTCCGAACCAGGAAAGCATGTTTGAACTCTTGATATGATGAAGTGTTTGTTGCATGTTTGCATTTAGGAGTTGCATGGCATGGTTATGAACATTTTGTTAAATGTTATATCTCATGCACACAAGTGGAAAGTAAGTTTCAGAAAGCCATATGTTGTTAGATACATATTGGCAAGGCCATGAAATGGCATGAGGATGGGTAAGATGGCAGTGTTGTGACATGCCAGTCTTATGCCAGTCCTTTTGACATCAGTGTCATCGTGAATCAAATCACATTCCCATTCATTTCCTTCCTGTACTGCCACATGTTTTCCGCAAGGAATATGGCGTAGTAAGTTGCAACCATTTTCCTGGTACACATCAAGTAGAGAGGCCAGGATGAGGGTTCCATGGCCCTGGATTAAAGCCCGTCATCCGGTCAGGGGGCATGGGTGTTGCCGGTTGGGACCGAGAGGGGGGCACCCCTTAGAGCGCGCGTATAGAAATTTGATCCCATGCTATTCGAGGTTGTGGCCTCCCCGTCTCAAAGTTTTTCTTGGATGTTGTCTAGGGTGATTCCTGGCATCGTGAGGTGGAATGGGTGTGTACTAGTTAAATGTGTTCCTTCCGAAATACCGTAAATGGAACTAGTCCTTCATGACTACAGAAATCCGTTGGCTGTGGTCAGTGAGTACAAACTCTGCAGAGTCACAAATCCTTTAAATCATCTTGTACTTGTCCAAGTACTGTGTTCGTCTTATCTTGCCAGATATCAGTCTCAGTGACAAAACTCCGGTGGAATACATGTGTGATAAATCAGGTTAAAAGATAATTCTTGTGGATAGACTAATCTTGTTATTTACATTTGTTATAAGCCCTGTCTGTGATGTCGCTCAGACGTCCGACGGTGGCATATTCGTTATTTACATTGTTATAAGCCCTGTCTGTGATGTCGCTCAGACGTCCGACGGTGGCATACTTGTTATTTACATTTGTTATAAGCCCTGTCTGCGATGTCGCTCAGACGTCCGACGGTGGCATATTTATTATTTACATTTGTTAACGCCCTTTCTGCGATGTCGCTCAGACGTCCGACTGTGGCATTTCTTTTCAAAGCCCTTTATGTGATGTCGCTCAGACGTCCGACTGTGGCATTTCTTTTAAAGCCCTTTTTGAGATGTCGCTCAGACGTCCGACTGTGGCATTTCTTTTAAAGCCCTTTATGTGATGTCGCTCAGACGTCCGACTGTGGCATTTCTTTTAAAGCCCTTTATGTGGTGTCGCTTAGACGCCCGACTGTGGCATGAATTTTATTTGTTTACCTTTCGAGGCGTCGCTCCAGACACCCGATCGGTTTTCAGTTATTTATTTTACTTGTCGAATCTTTATTCTTGAATTGAGCTTTATTATTATTTTTGCTCATGACGCATTCATGCATGCATTTGTTATATCGTTTGTCCGAACTGTCTTGCGAGTACTTTCAAAGTACTCACCTGGCTTGTTGATTTGGCCAGATGTTGATGAAGGCGATCTCATGGATGAAGAGTTCAATAGCGAGTCCGACGCCTAGAGGAGTCCCAGTCAGTCCCGTGCGATCCTGCTTTGGTCATTGTATCATATCCGCTTCCGCCACCCCAGAATAAATTCATCGAGCCTCACCTCGACGCTCGATGAGCTGCCAGTAGAAGTCTAGTTATCCACCACCACTTTTATCTCGAGCTAGTAGCATGTCACCATACCCCCGTGCCATAACCGCCCTTATGTAAGATATTGGCGAGTTTGTAATAAATTGTTGAGGAACCTCAGCTCAACCCTGTAATATACTTATTGCTACTGGTCCTCTGTTTATCAAGTATTTGTCTACCAGTGTGGATGACTTTTCCTATACTGGGATCAAAAGATCAGTTTTCTCAATAAGCATTTTATTGAAAAACCGGTCATGACAGGAGTTCACAATGTGTTTCACGTTTCCCAGTTGAAGAAGTGCCACATAGATATGGCCGACATTCCTCTGAGAGATACAGTGCCACTGGAAGCAATTCAGTTGGATAGTGATCTGACGTATGAAGAGAAGCCAGTCAAGATTCTCGAGTTTTCCAGCCGAGTTACTCACAGTAAAGTCATCAAGTTATGCAAAGTTCAGTGGATCCACCATACCGAAGAGGAAGTCACCTGGGAGCGAGAAGAAGACCTACGCAAGGACCACCCACACCTTTTTGCTGACCAACCCGAATCTCGAGGGCGAGATTCATCTTAAGGGGTAGTTTTGTAACATCCAAATTTTCAATTTGGATGTTATACATAGATTATTCATGCATTTCATATTTTATTGAATTTTGTTTTTTATTTGGTTGAGATCCAAGAAATCTTGAGCAACTCAAGGACCCAAGGAGAGAGTTGGAGGTTTCATAAATTTTCATTTTTGAATTTATTCAAATTTGAAAAGTGGATCAATTTGATTTCAACAAATTCTTTCCAATAATTTCAAAAACAATAAAAAGAATGAGAGAAGATAAAATAACTTCTTCAAAATAGAGGAGAAATGTTGGAAAATAAATTTGGAAGTCAAACTATTTTATTTGAATTTTATTTGCAATTTTATTCGGTTGCAATTTTATTTGAATTAAAGAAAAATATGCATTTTTTTAAATTGCATTTAGTCCATAAAAATGTTCACATTGTCCCAAATATTAGGCAGGCATGGTGATTTTTTTTTGGTATTTTAGGACTTCTATTTTATTTTATTAGGATTTTCCCTCATGACACTATTTAAAAAAAAGTCAACTGGGCCGGCCCAGCCGAAGCCAGGCCAGCCCCAGCTCGCGCTGAACCGCCTCGCCGTTGTAACCCTGCCGGACTCCGCTGGAGTCCGGATCGGAGCCGCGCCCCGGACGCCCCTCTCCACCCCAACCCGCAAGCCGCCGTCGCCCTCCGCCACCGCAGCCGCGCCGCCGCCGCACTTGCACCTCGCTGCCGCAACCGCCTGCTGCTGCTGCTGCACCCGCCGCCGCTCGCTGCCATCGCTGCCGCCTCGCCGCAGTAACCCCGCCGGACTCCGGTGGAGTCTAGATCGGAGCCGCTCCCGCCACTGCGACACCCTGCCCAAGTCGGCATCCCGATCCCGGGGCTTTTATAAGCCGACCGCGCCGCCCCGTTTTCGCCACCAGCCGCCGCCGCTGCCTCGAGCTCCGCAGCCACGACCGCCCGCATCTAGCGCCGCCGCTGCTGCCGCTTGCGCCAAGCCGTTGTAGCGTTAGTCGCCGCCGCCGCCAAGCCGCCGCCGCCTCGCCCCGCCGAAGCCCGCCGAAGCCGCGCCACTTCGCCGTTGACCGACGCCGTCTACCAAAGGCCGGTATAAAAACCGCCCGGTTCGTCGGTTTATTTTTGTTTTTTTAATTGTTCAGTTTAGTTAGGTCGACCGGTCTATTTTTATTAGATCGGTTAATTAGTGAGCGTTCACCCATTAGAATCTATTAATTAATGAATTAGTTCGTTAGTTTCTATTAGCGGACGTTCGTGTGATAGCTTTTTTATTTTTCTATTTATTTTCGGCCAGGGACCTACCGCAAATAGTTTTATCGCGATTTAGCCCCTGATCTTCAACTAGCGTTACTTTTAGCTCGTTTATCCAAATTAGGTGAAACCAACGCCTAAATCTTCATAATGATACCCTCTTTCTAGTAAACCAACTTGAACTTAATTTTGACAATTTAAAATTTGAGTTTAGTTCAGATCAGTTTTTGATCTTGTTTTTTTTGTATCTTGAGTTTCGTAGCTCCGTTTGAGTTGATCCTTTTTGCAAATTGTAGCTGATGGCATGTACCTACTGTTAAGTTCTAATCCACATCAAAATAATGCTATTAGGTTTCGTTTTCTGTTTAGTTTAGTTGTTTGCTTGTTTCGAGTTTTCTTTGGATCTTTTCTTGATTTCTTTTGTTTCGTTTGATTGATTGCTTATGTATGCTATTATTTGTCTACGCTAGATTTTCCGGAGTGCGAAGGTTGTTACTATGAATCTCTAGAGTTTTCCGATGGTCAGCAAGGCAAGTTACACTTTGATCATACTCCTCTATACCTAGTTTTTACTATGCATTAGTTTTGCCCCTCAAATATTTGAGTAGGATTGGGAATATGTGGTTTGGTTGTATTACTTGAGGTAGGGACGTAATACCTTTGATCACCCCGGGAATATATGTTATGCTCAATTATTTCTTAGCCATGCTCGTAGACGGGGATTGGATCATGATGTACATGGAAGTTGTGAGAGTTATTAATTTTGGAAAACATTAAGGTGGCAACTTTAATACACATCTGGGTGGATTGGTTGGGGCACCTAGAGAATCTAGTGCTAGCCCGTTGGGAAATCCCGGAGTACCCGTGTGATTTTTCCTCGGTTCGCCACCCAGGCTCAAAGGGATCATATGATATTTCATGCCTAGAAACTTCCGTGTGCAGCCACAAGACATTATGGGCTCTGGCATAGTTGAGTATGTTGCGTGAGCTCTTGAAGAGGTAGACTAGCAGATGTAGGGGAAAGTAGGTGTACCGGTTTACCCAGAGTAGAGAGTTAATGCTTCAGAAAGACCATGCCTGGATCTTCAGATCATGGATGCGGTCGAGTCTTGTGGGGAAAAGTGTGCAACCTCTGCAGAGTGTATAAACTAATCATGGTTAGCCATGTCCCCGGTTATGGACATCTTGAGTATCTAGAAGTGGATATTATTGTTGATCTCATCACTCTTTAAATTAATGAATTGGGATTAATGAAGATACTTGTTTAATGATAGGATTTGAGTTGGAGGAACCTTCTCAAATATTGGTTTAACTTTGTAGTAAATAAAATTTATTCCTTTGTTGTAGGAAAAAAATAGCTTTATGCAACACATTAAACTTAGAGCCTCCACCAGCCAAATATGCATGTAGATATAGCTCTTGCATTCATTGCTTTACAGTGTAACTCTGTCAGCATATTCAATGTGCTGACCTACACGGCTGCAACGTCTCATGTTGCAGACTTCTCAAACGACGAATAATGTGTGATATGTCGTTGTCATGCACTCACCTATGTCGTTGGAGTTGATGGACTCATTTACCTTCGAAGCTTCCGCAGTTATTTAGTTTAGAATGCCTTCAGCCATATTATGTGTGTAACAGATACTCTTTATGAGGACCTCGATGTAATAAGTGTGTGATTGAACTCGGTTATAATTCCTCGAGTACTGTGTGTGTCACCATACCGATCCAGGGATGACACTTAAGCACAGAGACTTCGGTCCATTAGGATCGTGGTCGCTACAATGACCTATGATCAATGTTCTCATTTGACTCCTAAGTCAATATACTCATATGTAGATGACCTAGTCATCGCCAATTGTATGATAGATGCTAGAGTGATTGTGCATGCTTTGCCACATATTTCATTTGCCATTTTATTATGTGAGCATGTTGAATGCATACTTTTCTCATTCTAGGACATCCATTTGTTGCTTTAATTGTTTGGCTCTTCTTATTTTTGCCAAATGGATGGACAAGAATGCCTAAGAACTTCCTCTAGCTATCTATGCTTTTCTCGTCTCAAACTCTATTCATGCCAAATCACAAAGTTTGAACAAGTCAAATTCGAACCCTCTGTGTGAGGAGCACTCAGAGCTACCAATTAGTCATAGACTTAAACTTCCAAAACCTCGCTGTGCATTTTGGTCTGACCGACTCATCCTTTTCGGTCATACCGAGTTCACTGAGTTGATCTAGGTTTTCAATCTCGGTGCAACCGATTAGAACTTTTCGGTCACACCAAGTTGCCGTAACCGCTTGCAATTCTGCATCTCGATGCCACCGAGTTGTTCCACTCAGTCACACCGACAGTGTCAGGATATATATACCAATGGGTCAAATTATGGAAATTACTCCGAAACCTATTCGCCCGCGCGTGTACCGCTCTTCCAACTCGGGTCTCCAGATCGCCCTCTTGTCACCAGCGACCTCCCGCCGCTGGTCTCCATTGGTGTCAACGGAAATCTTCACCTTCGTTGTCGCTGTAGCGACCTCATCACCAAGTTAGGGTATGAGTTCGACACTTTGTGCAATCTTTTACCTCTAATTCTTAGCACAAAGACACATGTTTCTTACCAAGTATGAGATCAATCTATCCAGAGAAAACTTCCATTAGATTAGTTTTGATTTGAAAATTTAGGGTTAAGTTTCCGCCGAATCTATCCAGAGAAAACTTCCATTAGATTAGCCTTCACGGTATTGAAAGATAAGTTGACACATGCTCCTTTACTCCAACTTCCTGATTTTAATAAGACTTTTGAGCTTGAATGTGATGCTAGTGGAATTGGATTAGGAGGTGCGTTATTACAAGATGGCAAACCTGTTGCATACTTTGCTGAAAAATTGAGTGGGCCTAGTCTGAATTATTCTACTTATGATAAAGAATTATATGCTCTTGTTCGGACTTTAGAAACATGGCAACATTATTTATGGCCCAAAGAATTTGTTGTACATTCTGATCATGAATCTTTAAAACATATTAGAAGTCAAGCTAAACTGAATCGTAGACATGCTAAATGGGTTGAATTCATTGAGACTTTCCCTTATGTCATTAAACACAAGAAGGGAAAAGAAAATGTTATTGCTGATGCATTGTCTCGTCGCTATACTATGCTTTCACAACTTGACTTCAAAATATTTGGTTTGGAGACCATCAAAGATCAATATGTGCATGGTGCTAATTTTAAAGATGTAATGCAGAATTGTAAAGAAGGAAGAATGTGGAACAAGTTCATCGTTAACGATGGATTTGTGTTTTGTGCTAACAAGCTATGCATTCCAGCTAGCTCCGTTCGTCTTTTGTTGTTGCAGGAGGCGCATGGAGGAGGATTAATGGGACACTTTGGCGTGAAGAAGACGAAGGACGTACTTGCTACACACTTCTTTTGGCCAAAGATGAGACGGGATGTTGAGCGTTTTATTGCTCGCTGCACTACATGTCAAAAAGCTAAGTCACGACTCAATCCTCATGGTTTATATATGCCTTTGCCTGTACCTAGTGTTCCTTGGGAGGATATATCTATGGACTTTGTTTTAGGTTTACCTCGAACAAAGAAGGGGAGGGATAGCATATTTGTTGTCGTGGATAGATTCTCGAAAATGGCACACTTTATACCATGTCATAAAATCGATGATGCTGTTAATGTTGCTGATTTGTTCTTTTGTGAAATTATTCGCTTGCATGGTGTGCTAAATACTATTGTTTCAGATTGTGATACTAAATTTCTTAGCCACTTTTGGAGATGTTTATGGGCTAAGTTGGGGACTAAACTGCTTTTTAGTACTACTTGTCACCCCCAAACTGATGGACAAACTGAAGTAGTCAATAGAACATTGTCTACTATGCTTAGGGCTGTTTTGAAGAATAATAAGAAAATGTGGGAGGAATGTTTGCCTCATATTGAATTTGCTTATAATCGTTCATTGCATTCTACTACTAAGATGTGCCCTTTTGAAGTTGTGTATGGTTTCCTACCTCGTGCACCTATTGATTTGTTGCCTCTTCCATCTTCAGAGAAGGTTAATTTTGATGCTAAACAACATGCTGAATTGATTTTAAAAATGCATGAGTTAACTAAGGAAAACATTGAGCGTATGAATGCTAAATATAAACTTGCTGGAGATAAGGGTAGAAAACATGTTGTGTTTGCACCTGGAGATCTTGTTTGGTTACATTTGCGTAAGGATAGATTTCTTGATTTGCGCAAATCAAAGCTAATGCCACGTGCTGATGGTACCTTTAAGGTGTTAGAGAAAATAAATGATAATGCATATAAACTTGAGCTGCCTGCAGATTTTGGGGTTAGTCCCACCTTTAACATTGCAGATTTGAAGCCTTATTTGGGTGAGGAAGATGAACTTCCGTCGAGGACGACTTCATTTCAAGAAGGGGAGGATGATGAGGACATCAATACCATTGTTACACCCACAGCCCCTACTGCTATACATACTGGACCAATTACTAGAGCTCGTGCACGCCAACTAAATTACCAGGTACTTTCGTTTCTTGGTAATGTTTCTAATGTTCATGAGAATATGATGCTGCCTAAATTGGATACATTTGTTTTGCTTAAAAATGAAGGGCCTAGCTTGGAGAAGGATGAACATTGGAGCAAGAAAAAGCGTGGAGATGATGGCATGCGCAAGGGGAACAAGAACGGAGTTACGAGTGATGATTTCAGGTCTTTGAAGCCACCATAACGAGTGCATGAAGCCTTGGACGAAATATACAAGATGCCACTTCATAAATTTCGTCCGGAGGCTATTATAGGTGCTGCGTCACCTTTTTATTGGGCCAGGCCCATGTAATTTCGAAATACATTAGTATAGGCTATTTTTAGAGTCCGTATGTGTGGGGAAACAAGAGATAGGGTTGATTTCGGACCCCTCCACCAAGGGCCACGAAATTCCCCCTCTCTTCCTCCATATATACAGCCCTTAGGGCACCGTTTAGACTTTGGGTTTTGTTTAGATTAAAGTTCGCCATAGCTGCAACTTCGCGTACTTCGTTTGTGTTCAACGACTAGACAAAGGCGTCACAGAACCCCACCTTGATCAATAAAGCTTTCATCTTATATTCGCAATATCTAGATTGCAATCTCAGTTTCTTGCTCGTTCTTCGATTGCTTGCAGGAAACAAACCCTCGTGGTCAGGTTGATCGTGCTCCGGCGTAGTCAATAACCTCTCGGAGTTGGTTTAGCGATTGCTAAGGCGCGACGTCCTCGCAGGTTCGTAGTCGGATCGTCAAAGTCAACTTCCACCAAAGCGAAATCCATCATCTCATCGAAAGATCGGGACACCCCGCCTCTATCACCATCATCATCTTGTGCTTGTGATCTCCATCTCCGAAGCACCTCCATGATCACCATCGTCACCAGCGCGACACCTTGATCTCCATCGTAGCATCATTGTCGTTTACACCGTCTATTGCTTCTACGACTATCGCTACCGCTTAGTGATAAAGTAAAGCAATTACAGGGCATTTGCATTTCATACAATAAAGCGACAACCATATGGCTCCTGCCAGTTGCCGTTAACTTCGGTGACAAAACATGATCATCTCATACAATAAAATATAGCATCACGTCTTGACCATATCACATCACAACATGCCCTGCAAAAACAAGTTAGACGTCCTCTACTTTGTTGTTGCAAGTTTTACGTGGCTGCTACAGGCTTAGCAAGAACCGTTCTTACCTACGCATCAAAACCACAACGATAGTTTAACAAGTTGGTGCTGTTTTAACCTTCGCAAGGACCGGGCATAGCCACACTCGGTTCAACTAAAGTGAGAGAGACAGACACCCGCCAGTCACCTTTAAGCACGAATGCTCGTAACGGTGAAACCAGTCTCGCGTAAGCGTACGCGTAATGTCGGTCCGGGCCGCTTCATCTCACAATACCGCTGAACCAAAGTATGACATGCTGGTAAGCAGTATGACTTATATCGCCCACAACTTACTTGTGTTCTACTCGTGCATATGACATCTACGCATAAAACCTGGCTCTGATGCCACTGTTGGGGAACGTAGTAATTTCAAAAAAATTCCTACGCACACGCAAGATCATGGTGATGCATAGCAACAAGAGGGGAGAGTGTGTCCACGTACCCTCGTAGACCAAAAGTGGAAGCATTAGAACAACGTGGTTGATGTAGTCGTACGTCTTCACGGCCCAACCGATCAAGCACCGAAACTACGGCACCTCCGAGTTCTTGCACACGTTCAGCTCGATGACGTCCCTTGAACTCCGATCCAGCCGAGTGTCGAGGGAGAGTTCTGTCAGCACGACGGCGTGGTGACGATCTTGATGTTCTACCGTCGCAGGGCTTCGCCTAAGCACTGCTACGATATTATCGAGGTGGACTATGGTGGAGGGGGGGCACCGCACACGGCTAAGAGATCCAAGGGATCAATTGTTGTTGTGCCTAGAGGTGCCCCCCTGCCCCCCGTATATAAAGGAGCCAGGGGGAGGGGGTCGGCCGGCCAGGAGGGGCGCGCCAGGAGGAGTCCTCCTCCCACCGGGAGTAGGACTCCCCCCTTCCTTGTTGGAGTAGGAGAGAAGGAAAGAGAGGGAGAGGAGGAAGGAAAAGGGGGCTGCACCCCTTGCCCAATTCGGACCAGAGGGGGGCTGCGCGCCTCCTTCCTTTCGGCCTCTCTCCTCTATTCCCGTATGGCCCAATAAGGCCCAGATACTCCCTGGCGAATTCACGTAACTCTTCGGTACTCCGAGAAATACCCGAATCACTCGGAACCTTTCCGAAGTCCGAATATAGTCGTCCAATATATCGATCTTTACGTCTCGACCATTTTGAGACTCCTCGTCATGTCCCTGATCTCATCCGGGACTCCTAACTCCTTCGGTACATCAAAACTCATAAACTCATAATATAACTGTCATCAAAACCTTAAGCATGCGGACCCTACGGGTTCGAGAACTATGTAGACATGACCTAGAACTGTTTCCGGTCAATAACCAATAGCGGAACCTGGATGCTCATATAGGATCCCACATATTCTACGAAGATCTTTATCGGGCAGACCGCATAACAACATACGTTGTTCCCTTTGTCATCGGTATGTTACTTGCCCGAGATTCGATCGTCGGTATCTCAATACCTAGTTCAATCTCGTTACCGGCAAGTCTCTTTACTCGTTCCATAATACATCATCCTGCAACTAACTTATTAGTTGCAATGCTTGCGAGGCTTAAGTGATGTGTATTACCGAGAGGGCCCAGAGATACCTCTCCGACAATCGGAGTGATAAATCCTAATATCGAAATACGCCAACCCAACATGTACCTTCGGAGACACCTGTAGAGCACCTTTATAATCACCCAGTTACGTTGTGACGTTTGGTAGCACACAAAGTGTTCCTCCGGTAAATGGGAGTTGCATAATCTCATAGTCATAGGAACATGTATAAGTCATAAAGAAAGCAACAGCAACATACTAAACGATCGTGTGCTAAGCTAACGGAATGGGTCAAGTCAATCACATCATTCTCCTAATGATGTGATCCCATTAATCAAATGAAAACTCATGTCTATGGTTAGGAAACTTAACCATCTTTGATTCACAAGCTAGTCAAGTAGATGCATACTAGTGACACTATGTTTGTCTATGTATTCACACATGTATTATGTTTCTGGTTAATACAATTATAGCATGAATAATAAACATTTATCATGAAATAAGGAAATAAATAATAACTTTATTATTGCCTCTAGGGCATATTTCCTTCAGGCCCAGCACGGCCCATCTTCGTCAGCACGAGCTCAAGACCCTCGCGAGGGGCCAAGCCTCGCGGGGTGGACGACAGGAAGCTTCCTCAGGCACGACCTCGTCAGGCTGGCTCACGAGGAGGCGAAGAGATCAAGGCGAGGTACCTCACGAGGTGCCCATGATGCAAGCCATGACGACCAAGGGTGCCAGGCGGGCGCCAGCCCGCGCAGTGTCCGCCTTTCCTCTTTGGTGGAAAGGGAGCAAGCGCAGGCGAGAGCATCAAGTAAAGGCATCCATTTCGGTGCAACAAGACCAAGACCGATGCAATGACAGGAAGGAGGTCATTGTGGAGCCCAAGCCGGCGTCACCACCAGAGCCTTTGACAGGCGAGGACCAACTTTAGTCAGGATAAGTGTACTGGATGTTCCCCTTCAAAATGGCCAATTGTTGGCGCCATTCCCGCTCAATATTTGGGAAGAGGCCTCGCGCCGCCAGTCAGCCTCTCGGGCCTCCTCGACAACCCGGGAACGGGCCTCCCGAGAGGCCGCCAGCGACGCCTCGGCCTCCTCATTATCGAGGTCACGCTGGTGGCACACAAGGACAACAGCCGCCTTCAGCTTGCGCCTCTCTTCAGCCAGGCGCAGGCCCTCAGCCTCAAGGTGCGCATCTTCATCAGCAAGCTCTTCACCAAGCCGGCTCACCGCGTCAGCCGCCCTCCGGAGAAACCCTTGGCGAAGAACGCGACGCCTCCGGGCGTGCTCGAGCTCATCTTCCGCATCGTCATCCGCCCCAAGTAAGCGCAGGGGGCCACAAATCAGCACTCCCCCTCTGGGCAGGGGGTTGGGGGCTGGCGCCCTCGCGATGGCCGGGCGCGCCTCGCCAGAAGCCCGGCCTGGAGCCAGCCCATCCCCAAATGAAGAGCACAGGGCCAACCACAGCCAATCGCCATCCACGACCAGACGCGAAGCCCAAGGCAGGCTGGCTATGCCCCAAGAAGGCTCACAAAGGAGGGTCGCGAGGCGCGTAGAGCCGCGATGCACCACAGGATGGCTCACCTCTCCGACCGGCCTCACCGCGAGGGCTCTGCTTGAGCTTGGAGCCCTCGAAGACGATGGAGAAGGCGGAGCCTGGGGGTATGGCTCCTCAGCCATCTCCATGAGTTCAGCAGGAAGGGCCCTGCAGAGCAAGGATCAGCCAAAGCAACGGGAGGATCAGGAGCTAGGAAAGGGGAAGGCTTACTCATCAATGGCGAATTACTTCCTACGCTTCAGCAGGCGGCAATGGTAATCGTCACCCAAGGCCTCCCTTATCTTCCGGAGAGCCTCGAAGTCCATGCGAAAGCGACCTAGGAGTTGAGCGCAGGGGTCAGCCTGCAACGAGGAAGAAGCGTCAAGGTGCCCAGCGTCAGGGGCGTCGTCCTGATGCACGCCGCCGGTCGCCTCACCAAGAAGAGTAGCTGGGGCCCCAGGGGCCTCAACCACGGGTGCCGCGGGCAGCGGCTCAACGCCTCCAGCCGCAGCAGTATGGGCCTCAGGAGCTGCCCCCTCAGGAGTGCCGCCTGGCGTCGTCACCCCGGCGGGGGCCCCCTCAGCCTCCAGCGGCCCATGCCTCCCTGCTCCGCCACTCGAGGAAGGACCGCCGTGCGCGACTGGAAGGGCAGTCACCATCACTAGGTTCTCATGAGGCCCCGTGAGGCTAGCGGGGCGCAGCCCCCATTCGTCGAAGCCGGGCATCTGATTCACAAAGTCGCCCCTGTTCGAGCAAAGGTACAGCAAAGCCCCCCCTTGCTGGACGCTGCCGGGGGAAGGGTCCCCAGTCAAGACCAAGAGCAGCTTCCTCAGCGCTTCGGGCGTCAGGTCCTCCTCTTGGAGCCTCATGCGATCTTCATGCCCGCTGAAGGCCCACATCCGGCAGGAGTGGCGCTGGAGAGGAGCAATGCATCGTAGCAGGAACTCCTTCACCACCCTCGGCGCCGTCACGCCGAGCACCCTCAAGAACGCGAAGCAACGCCAGACGAAGATGAGCCGGGGTCTCGTGAGCGTCTCCTGGCCCCAGCCTGAATTGGGGACAGCGGGCGACGTTGGCTCCGAAAGCAGGGGGCTGGGCACCCCTACATCCACGTACAGCCACCGCTCGTGGAACCCAGGCGCGGACGAAGGAAGGCTGAAATCAATCCCTGAGGCTGCTGTTTCCGGTGCGGCAATGAAGCTCACGCACCCCGAGCATTGGGTGGGATCGACGAGGCGCAGAGAGAAGAAGTGACGCAGCAAGGCAACCGAAGGAGGGATGCCCATCATTGCCTCACAGACAAAGGCGAAGACGGCAAGAAGAGTAATGGATTCAGGACCCAAATGCATCATATGGATCTGGTAATGGGAAAGCACAGCGTTGAAGAAATTGGAAAAGGGGGGAACCAATCCCGCCCACAGGGCGTCGGCAAAATACCGGACCTCAGTGACTACTCTGCCGATGGAGAAGTGGGACGCGGGCCAGGCCGTCGTCCTCCCGCACTCGTTGAAGATTGTGGCCAGAGCAGAGTTGACCTTGCCCAAGCCTTCTCGGTTGAGTATGATCGACCGATCGACGGCGGGAGCCGCCGATGACAGCGAGCGAGGCGGAGGCACCGGTTTCTTCCCCTTCCCCTTCTTCGTCGGAGCCATGGCAATGGGAAGAGGGAGGATTCGAGATTGGATTGGAAGCAGAGACTGGAGCTCGAGAGGAGGAAGAGCAGGGGAACGACTATGTGCAACCACAGGTCCGCCTAGCTGGGCGCAAAAGAAGGAGGCGTGGGGGAACAGGGCCGCCCACGTCCAATCGACCGCCATGCGGCGCCCGAAGCTGCAGGCTATTAGGGCCCGTGGTGCTTCGCACTTCCCCCTTTGCTTCTCTTCTCAGCCAAGTCCGAGCGTGCCTTGGGCCCAGGGGCTACTGTCGGCGTTCTGGGAACGGGAGTCCCCAGACTTGCCTGCCTGTGGCCTGCAGCGTGGCTCAGGGGGCGGCCCAGCATGGCCCGGCATGGCCCATCTTCGTCAGCATGAGCTCAAGACCCTCGCGAGGGGCCAAGCCTCGCGGGGTGGACGATAGGAAGCTTCCTCAGGCACGGCCTCGTCAGGCTGGCTCGCGAGGAGGCGGAGAGATCAAGGCGGGGTACCTCACGAGGTGCCCATGACGCAAGCCATGATGACCAAGGGCGCCAGGCGGGCGCCAGCCCGCGCAGTGTCCTCCTTTCCTCTTTGGTGCAAAGGGAGCAAGCGCAAGCGAGAGCATCAAGAAAAGGCATCCGTTTCGGTGCAACAAGACCAAGACCGACGCAACGACAGGAAGGAGGTCATTGTGGAGCCCAAGCCGGCGTCGCCACCAGAGCCTTTGATAGGTGAGGACCAACTTTACTCAGGATAAGTGTACTGGATGTTCCCCTTCAAAATGGCTAATTGTTGGCGCCCTTCTCGCTCAATATTTGGGAAGAGGCCCAGGGCCTTTGCCTATAAATAGGACTAGCCACCCACAAGGTAGCAGGAGGATCATCATCTTGGAACCAGCAGAAAGAGCGACTGAACTCCCCCTAGCAGTTCATCGCACCAGCCAAGAATAGACCCTAGCGAGGCTGTTCTTCCTTGTATTGTTCATCATCAGCCCAAGAGGCAATCCACCACACCACAAACTAGAGTAGGGTATTACACCACAATGGTGGCCCGAACTAGTATAAACCCTGTGTCTCTTGTGTTGTTCCTTTCATAGCTTAGATCCTAGCGAGGCAGCGAGGTGCAGGTAGGTAGAGGGCGAGATCTCCACGCGCACCCCAGTGTTCGAACCTAGAGGGTCTGCCGGAACCCGAAATCCTACAGACTTCTATGAGACTGTACTGCTTGACAAGAAGCCCATTGTGCGTGACATGAAGTGGGTTGACTGGAAATACATTGATGCTAATGAAGATCACTTTCCAGGAGTGCATGAAAGCTTCAAACTCAATGGAGTTGACAAGTTTGTTGGTCAGAAATTGACCAAGTGGAATGATGAGCTCATTATGCAGTTTTACTCAACAACTCATTTCTATCCTGATGGCAAGATTGCCTAGCTGTCTGAAGGTACTAGGTACCAATCTTCTGTTGATGACTGGGCCAAGCTCATTAATGCCCCCAAAGAAGCTGAGAAAGACATTGATGTCTATGCTGAGAAGAAGAAGGATCACAACTCCATGGCCAACATGTACACGGAGATACCTAACAAAGCCTTGGAGACACACAAGCTAGGCTCAGTGTACTACTTGATGTCTGGATTGGCCACAATGAACACAATTTTGAGGCACACCTTGTTGCCCAAATCAGGAGATCATAGGATGATCAAAGGTCACTCCATCAATTAGCTTTAGCTCTTTGACTTGCCCCAGAAGTTCAGAGTTATGAGTTTGATTGTTGAGGCCATCAAGAGAACAGTTGCTGACCATAAGAGGTCATGTGGGTATGCTCCACACATCCAGATGTGGATAAACTCCAAGATGAACAAAGGAGTATATTTGTTGGACAAATAACATCTTCCCTTGAGGCATGACTTTGAGGACAACACTATTGTCATGAATGTTGAAGATCCCACATCACTAGAGGCTCAAGAGAAGAGGTAGAAAGCAAAAGCTGAGAAGGCAACAAAGATGCCAAGTGCTGAAGAAGCTTCACATGTTTTCCTCAAGTCAAAGAAAGACCAACTTGGATATCTTATTCAAGCTACCTTGAGGATTGAGAAAGGATTGTCCACCCTGACTCAGAATCAAGAGAGCCTGGAGAGGACCATTGCAACAAAGCTCTACGACCTTACCTTGAAGGTGACAGAAATTCAAACAATAGTTGAGAAGCTCCAAGAAGAAGCAGAAGAGAGGGAGGGTAAAGCAACCACTGAGGTGTTTCAGAGAGTGCCTAGGGCACAAAGATCTGTAGCAGTGCCAGTGCCAGACACTAGAGCTACAACATCAGCACCTGCAACCATAGCTCTAGTTGCCCCTCTATTGCCAACTCCACCAGCTCCATCAACTTCAACAGATGCTTTCATCCTTGGAGTCCTCTCAACACCACCTCCTGAAGATCAAGCTTAGGGAGCCGCATCGCACTATGCATTTTCAAGCTTTTTGGTAACTTGTTGCCAACGGGGGAGAAAGTGTGTAGATCATAGGCTTCGAGAGAGAGAGAGCTTTGCTTCTTTTGCTACTTATTTGATTGCTTGTTTGGTTGATGCTTTATGTTTGTGCGTGTGAGATACTTTGTATGGTCATGTGTTTGATCTTATCATGCTTAATGCTTGTGCTTGGATGATGATATTCTCTATCTTTTATGTATGATCATTCACTTTGCCTTGGTGATGAGTGCTTGTTCCTATTTCTATCATTTTGAGAGCTCCACCGAATGTATGTGACATGGAAGAGTAACCCATGATCCTAATTGGTTGTGCATTTGCATTCAAAGGGAAATCTGAAATAATGCACAAATTTAGGTGGAGCTCTTGCTTATCACATACTTCTCAAAGCGACGATGTTTTTCATTCCTATTATCATTTGTCAAAGCTTTGATCTATATGTTGTCATCAATTACCAAAAAGGGGGAGATTGAAAGTGCAGCTAATCCCTGGGTGGTTTTGGTAATTCCTAACAACATATAGCTCATTGAACTAATGCTATTTCAAGATGATCATTTCAGAAAGTTGAATGATTGGCATGGCATGGACTAGAGATGCGGGCCCCTCAAAATGCTAAGGATACATATTAGCAACAAGCTCAAGACTCTACATTTTCTTTTTAGTGATCCAAGATCACATTGAGTCCATAGGAACACCAATACTATTACAAGGGGATGAGGTGTTACTTAATGGCTTGCTTGCTCAAAATGCTTAGTCATATGCTCCAAAACCCTCAACCACTTTCTCATTTTCACATATGTCCTAAACCTAAAAGTCAAACTCAGCCCCACCGGGTTTGATATATCCGGCGCCACCGAGTTCATTTGACATAGCCACTTCCACAAACCCTAATCACTTAGGTTTCACCGATAGGGATCTCGGTCTCACCGAGATGGGATTGCAAACTCCCTGTTTCCCTTCATAACATTTTGGTCTCACCGAAATGAGCGATCGGTCCCATTGAGTTTGCAATGCAAACTCCCTGTTTCCTTTTCGTAACATTTCGGTCTCACCGAGATGAGCTAACCGGTCCCACCGAGTTTGCCTGGCCAACTCTCTATGTGCCTATTACTAAAATCGGTCCCACCGAGGTCATGTGATCAGTCTCACCCAGATTAAGTTAAGCCCTAACCTTAGCACATCGGTCCCACCGAGTTGATCATATCGGTCCCACTGAAAAGCCTAACATTCATATTTTGACCTGAATCGGTCTGACCGAGTTTCATCATTCGGTCTCGCTGAGTTTGGGAGTCTGTGTGTAACGGTTAGATTTTGTGTGGAGGCTATATATACTCCTCCACCCATTCTTCATTCATGGAGAGAGCAATCAGAACGTGCCTACACTTCCACCATTCATTTTTTGAGAGAGAACCACCTACTCATGTGTTGAGACCAAGACATTCCATTCCAACCACAAGAATCTTGATCTCTAGCCTTTCCCAAGTTGCTTTCTACACAAATCATATTTCACCATAGCCAAATCTGTGAGAGAGAGTTGAGTCTTGGTGAGACTATCATTCGAAGCACAAGAGAAAAGAGTTCATCACCAACATACCATCTATTACCTTTTGGAGAGTGGTGTCTCCTAGATTGGTTAGGTGTCACTTGGGAGCCTCTGTCAAGATTGTGGAGTCGAACCAAGGAGTTTGTAAGGGCAAGGAGATCGCCTACTTCGTGAAGATCTACGCAAGTGAGGCAAGTCCTTCGTGGGCGATGGCCATGGTGGGATAGACAAGGTTGCTTCTTCATGGACCCTTCGTGGGTGGAGCCCTCCGGGGACTCTCGCAGCCGTTACCCTTCGTGGGTTGAAGTCTCCATCAACATGGATGTATGATAGCACCACCTATCAGAACCACGCCAAAAATCTCCGTGTCAACATTGCATTTGCTCCCTCCAAACTCGTCCCCTTTACCTCCATATGCAATGATTTACATTCCGCTGCTATGCTCTTAGAATTACATGTGTAGGTTGATTGCTTGACTAGTGCTAAGTTGCTAAAATCTGCCACGAATTAAAATTGGGAAAAGGATAGGTTTTTATTTGGTCAAGTAGTCTAATGACCCCCCCTCTAGACATACTTTCGATCCTACAGAAGCCTTGCAAGCAATGTGACTAATGAGTTAGTTACGGGATGATGCACTACGAAATGAGTAAATAGACTTGTCGGTAACGAGATTGAACTAGGTATGAAGATACTGACGATCGAATCTCGGGCAAGTAGCATACCGATGACAAAGGGAATAACGTATGTTGACATTGCGAACCAATATGAGCATCCAGATTCCACTATTTGTTATTTATCGGAGAGTTGTCCCGGTCATGTCTACATAGTTCTCGAACCCATAGGGTCCGCACGCTTAACGTTCGATGATGATATGTATTATATGAGTTATGTGTTTTGGTGACCGAAGGTTGTTCGGGGTCCCGGATGAGATCGCGGATATGATGAGGAGTCTCGAAATGGTCGAGAGGCAAAGATTGATATATTGGAAAGTTATATTCAGACACCAGAATGGTTTTAGAGAGGTTCGGGTATTTTTCAGAGTACCGAGGGGTTACCGGAACCCTCTGGGGAAGTAATGGGCCTTATTGGGCCATAGTGGAGAGGAGGAGGTAGGCCACAAAAGGTGGTGCCCCCCCCATGGGAGTCCAAATTGGACAAGGGGGACGGGGGGCAGCCCCCCTTTCCTTCTTCCTCTCTCCCTCCACTTCCCTCTTTCCCCCTCCATTGGAAAGGAAGGGGGCGACTAGGACTAGGGGTCCTAGTGGGACTCCCCCCACTTGGCGTGCCCCCTAGGGCTGGCGGCCTCCCCTCTCCTCCTTTATATACAGGGGCAGGGGGGCACCCCAAAGCACAACAGTTGTTTCTTAGCCGTGTGCGGTTCCCCCCTCCACCGTTTACTCCTCCGGTCATATTGTCGTAGTGCTTAGGCGAAGCCCTGCTCTGATCACATCACCAACATCGTCACCACGCCGTTGTGCTGACGGGACTCATCGACTCCGTCATGCCTCTACTAGATCAAGAGTTCGTGGGACATCATCAAGCTGAACGTGTACAAAACTCGGAGGTGTCGTACATTCGGTACTTGATCGGTTGATTCGAGAAGACGTCCGACTACATGAGTTGCGTTAAGTTAACGCTTTCGCTTTCGGTCTACGAGGGTACATGGACACACTCTTCCCCTCTCGTTGCTATGCATCTCCTAGATAGATCTTGCATGAGCATAGGAAATGTTTTGAAATTGCATGATACGTTTCCCAACAGTGGTATCAAAGCCAGGTCTATGCGTAGATGATATGCACGAGTAGAACACAAACAGTTGTGGGCGCTGATCATCATACTGCTTACCACCAATGTCTTATTTTGATTTGACGGTATTGTTGGATGAAGCGGCCTGGACCAAACTTACATGACCGCGTTCATGAGACCGGTTCCACCGACAGACATGCAACTAGTTTTGCATAAAGGTGGCTGGCGGGTGTCTGTTTCTCCAACTTTAGTTGAATCAAATTTGACTGCGGTAGGTCATTGAGAAGGCTAAAACAACAAACTTGATAAATCACCATTGTGGTTTTTGTGCCGTAGGTATGTACGGTTCATGCTAGAAGTGTGACAGCCTGATTTTTGGCCCTTTCTTTTTCTTTTGTTTTTCCGAGGTTTTTGCCTGAGTTTTCTTTTTCCGTGGCTTTGTGGTCTGGAAACTAAAGAAGATGCCCTCTTCTATGTTTCCAGAGTGGCTTGTCATACCCAAATCCAACCCTAGACCTTCCCATTTCCACCTTGGACCAAATCCCAATATTATTTTTATTGGGAATATTCCTTTTCTATTAAAGGAATAACTCAATTTGCCCTAGGTTGTGAAGCAACCAATATTTTCCTCACTCCTAAAATTTCCTAATAATTCTCATAATTTTTTTGGGTCATATCTTGATCAAATGAGGCAAAACTTTTCATTGCCATGTTCAAAAATAATCCTCAGATAATTCATTTCCTATTGTGCCCTAAATAGCACATTGTGAAGCAAGTGCTATTTTCCTTTTCAAATTTGACCTCAAACTCCTTGGACATCTTTTCATGTCCAAATAATTTCCACATACCGAAATGCAACCTCATTTGCCTAGTAATTATTTAATTATGATTTTCCAAAGTTTCTGTCCAGAAAGAAACTTTGTGAAGAAGGTACAAGCTAGGCATATCCAAATGAGTTGCCATTTTGCATGATCCTTCATATCATCATATCATAGCCCTCAACCAAATTTGAGCTCATGTCATGCCTCCATGTGAGCTCATCTTCAATTCTTTGATTCTGTCCAAAATTTCAGTCTATGAAGCAAGTATATTTTATCTTGCTCCATTATGGCTGCAAATTGTTCTGGGCATTCTATTATCCATATAACACCCATTTTGGGCATAGTTCATCAAGCCATTACTCCTCTAGAAGTTTTACAAGTTTCTGTCCAAAGGAGATGTTTGTGAAGCAAGTACCATTTTGGCTTGGCCAATTGGTATGAGACTTTTTGAGCATCTTCATAGGACCAAATGACCATGCCTTGCGTAATTTGAGCTCATGTTGACACTCCATGTTAGTGCATCATGTTGATCAAGTTTCTGGACCATTTTGGTCAGTTGCAAAGCAACTGTATTAAATCTTGATCCATTTCTTCTCCAACTCCCCAGGACTGTAGTCCTTCCTAACCTAGACACCCAATAAAACTCATTGGCCTCTAATCCCACCTGAGTTGGTTATTGTTTCATGATTCAGTTTGATGCAGTAAACTTCAAAGCTCATTTACCATTTAACCATAGAGTCTTTAACCGAGATACCACCACAGTTGAAACCGCCCTAGGAAGGACTAACCCCCAGACATCGTTTGGCATAGCTTGTGGCACTGTGTGCACCAGTGCACGCGGTGACCATCGCTTTGGCGTGTAGTGCGCGCGTCCAGAGCGTCTTCTTGCTTGGGCCCTTCCTCTGCTCGGCGTCTCAGCGAGCACAGGCTTGTCTAGCGTGTTCCCCTCATCATCGTCGTTCCCCTGGACCCCTCTCCCCTCCGGCAGCTTCCTCACCGACGGTCGCCGCCGCGTGCCCATAGGCGAACAGTGGCCATTTGACTCTGTTTGTCGCCGTCTTGTTCCTCCCCGTGCTTTGTTGGCTCTCTCTGCCCTATGAGATTCTCCCCATGCCTCCCCGTCGTCTACCTTAGAGCCCATGCGCGAGCACACGCGTCCGCGGCGCCGGACACACGTCCATGGCGATGCCAGCTCAACCCCCTCCTCCCTGCCTATATAAGGCCACCCCCAGGTCACCCTAGCACTCCTCTGGCCTCCCCGTTCCCTATTAGACCCGCCCAGCATCTCACCCGAGCTTGAGAAGCTCTTGGTGCTCGACATCACCGTCATGGCTGCCGCGGCACTCCTCTCAAATTGCGGCGAGGCCGAGCCTCTCTCTTCATTCCACCACCACTAGAGCTCCACCCAGTCACCGGCGAACCTCCCCAGCAACTTCTCCTCTCCTCCTGTGGCCTCTGTCCATGAGCTCCATCATCGCGACACCGTTGTCTGCCGCCGGTGGAGCCATGCTTGACCCCGACCTCTCCGGTGAAAACCAAGGGCCTAGGGAGATGCGGCTCATCCCGCTGAGCGCTCCAATAGGTGGTACGGTGCGGGAGGTGGCCGGAGCTGTCTGTAGTCGCCGTCGGACGCCGGTTCTGCCTCGGTCAGGGGCGGGCGCGAGCAGGGAGAAGAAGGAGATGACACCCTCCCTGCCAGCTGGCCGCGGGCCCCGCATGTCAGCGAGACGAGGTCGGCCCCGCACTCTGTTGACTCGGTAAGTGGAAACGTATTGCCACGTACGTTTTCATTAAGAGGAAGCGTAAACTCCTGCGACCTCTGCCCAGATTACATTTTCCCTGTTTGAAAGCGTATTATGTTTCCTCTGCGTCCGAAGTACACTTTCCCTTTGCAGAAGATGTATTCCCTCAAAAGGCGTTTTCTGTTTTAGCCACCAGGGGCCTGTTTGTAGAGATTCATTTTACAGTTTGGTCCCTGGACTTCAACTGGCTATAACTTTTTGCTCGTAACTCCAAATGAGGTGATTCCAAAGCCCATTTCTTCGTCTCGTTGAGACTGTTCTGTTGGTCACACTTTCACCTTGTTTAACACTCTGAAAATGACCTTTTTGCCCTTGCATGTAAACAGCCCCCTCCGGGAGAGAACTGTTTCTGGCAAATCTTTTCGCGGCTTCACCGCACTTCTCCCCGATGCCTTCTTCATCCCAGGCAAGCCACAATACCCACTTGCATGATAGTCATGTAGTAGTTGTGGTTTTCAACTTGAATCTTTATTAAATGTCTGCTTGTTGGAAATATGGTTATCGTTGTTCCGGTGATGCTTAGGGTTGCATGTTCACTTTCGTGTTGTGTTGTCTTGTACTCTGTTCTACCTACTAGTATTTACTTTCATATGTTTATGCTTGCTAGTAGTACATGATGATGTTGGTGATGGCCTTCGGTGCATGACTGTCGTCTGTCCCGAGTGCCGTTGCTATGCATGTTCCATTGCATCCAGTTGGTTAAATGCTTGCATGGTAGCATTATATGTTCTTGCATGATATTTATTGCTGATGCTAGTAGTCCTGCTATGTTTCTGAGTAGTGTACTTGTGATGTTCATGCTAGTCTGTATGCCATGCTCAGTCAGATATATGATTTTTTGTTGCTATGTTAAGAAGTAATGTTGCATAGCCATGTTTATGTTGATATCATGCTCATGTATTATAGTTGCATCATGTTATTTCCATATGACTCAGCTTATTGCACTCAAGTTTAACCGGACTTAATTGAACTTGAACAACTGTTGGCTGAGTCATGGTGCCACCAAATCAAGCTGACCAATGCAACCACGCTTGCCTAATGGGAAGGTCCTAACTAGGTCTATTGGCATGCCTCTCGCCGGTGCCTCCAACGAGGGAAGGTTATGGGCACGCGGTACCCTGATCAGGTAGGCGTACATAAGCCTTGTGTGCCCGTTGTTATTGTTATGGTACCTTGTCGCTGTTTGGGACCGTTTATGTTTTGCCACGACGGTGGCCGTTGGTGCCTTCGGTAGGCACGGGGCCACCCATGACTTAGCCCAGAGGGGAGTTGGTCGGAGTGGCCGGGAGACTGTCATGGTAGTAGATCGGTTTTTTGATAATGTCGTTGGTCCACCCAAATGGGAGCAAGAGGCCATGGGTTCCGTGGTGTGGGTACAGTGTGCTAACCTCTGCAGAGTGTGTGTTAAATCTGTCGATAGCCGTGCCCGCAGATATGGGACCAATTTTTAGTTGGTCAAACTATGGGTCGACAGTAATAATAATTACTTGATCAATAACAACCCCGGTGTGATGATGAGATAAGTTGGTTGTGTGATCCCTGAATAATCACCATTTGGTTACGAGGTAACCCGTTGAGCCCAGAGTGGTTCCGTTGGTGATCCATGCATGATCACCGTGGTATCGAGGATACCGAGTTGTTGGATATTCGTGATGTTGTGCGAGAATCATGGGTAAAGATCAAGCTCCTTGTGGTCATTTAATGATTACTACGGTATTGTTTATACCAAGCTTGATTTGATCCTGAGATGATCGTGTGATGTATGAGGTTGGTAAGTGATGCATGTGATGGTTACGAGGTAACCCGAGCAGAATAAGTGGTGCATATAGTGTCATCATGTTGCATGCTAGTATCGTCAGATTTATATGTTCATGTCATGCTCATATTGTTTTACCTGTATCATGTTCATGTTGTTCATGCCATGCTATTTTGGTGATATCATGATAATCCCTGCTTAACCTGTAATTGCCATGCTGTTGTTTGTCTTGAATGTTTCTAGTTATTGTGAGCTTGCAAGTACATTCAATGTACTCACCTGGCGTGTCATGCCAGCTTGCAGGTCATGCCGGTTTGGTTTACCTGTTTGCCATGGATTCTTTGTTTGCGATATAGGATAAGAGTTCTAAGCAGAGTCCCTGTGGAGTGGAGTTCACCACAATCATCGTTGTTCCGCTGCTAGAAGTTATTCCGCTGCGTCAAGTTGTTCTGCTGCTTGCATAGAGCAACATTGGCAGGCGTTGTGTCGCCGTGCCGATGTAGTTCCTCGTTATATCAGAACCCCTTGTACCCAAATAGATTGTAATAAAGAGCTGGTTTGTTCTATGCTAAGCAGTGCCGTATTCCAGAAGACTTCATCTCGATCTCTGGGCTGGAATACGGGGCATTCCGGTTTTCTCTAAGCCGGGGTGCCACAAGAAGCCCGAAGCAGCCACGTAAAACTTGCAACAAACTAAGTAGAGGACGTCTAGCTTGTTTTTGTAGGGCATGTTGTGATGTGATATGGTAAAGGCATGATGTGATATAAGATTGTTGTATGAGATTATCATGTTTTTGTAACAAGTTATCGGCAACTGGCAGGAGCCATATGGTTGTCGCTTTATTGTATGAAATATAAACGCTATGTAATTGCTTTACTTTATCACTAAGCGGTAGCGATAGTCGTAGAAGCAATGGTTGGCGAGAAGACCACAATGCTATGATGGAGATCAAGGTATCAAGCCGGTGACGATGGAGATCATGATGTTGCTTCGATGATGGAGATCAAAAGCACAATATGATGATGGCCATATCATGTCACATATTTTGATTGCATGTGATGTTTATCTTTTATGCATCTTATTTTTCTTAGTACAACGGTAGCATTATAAGATGATCCCTTACAAATTTCAAGGTATAAGTGTTCTCCCCGAGTATGCACCGTTGCGAAAGTTCTTCGTGCTGAGACACCATGTGATGATCGGGTGTGATAGGCTCTACGTCCAAATACAACGGGTGCAAGCCAGATTTCCACACGCGAAATACTCGGGTTAAACTTGACGAGCCTAGCATATACAGATATGGCCTCGGAACACTGGAGACCGAAAGGTCAAACATGAATCATATAGTAGATATGATCAACAAGTGATGTTCACCATTGAAGACTACTCCATCTCACGTGATGATCGGACAAGATTTAGTTGATTTGGATCACGTATCATTTAGATGACTAGAGGGATGTCTATCTAAGTGGGAGTTCTTAAGTAATATGATTAATTGAACTTAATTTATGATGAACTTAGTCCTGGTAGTTTTTTGCATATCTATGTTGTAGATCAATGGCCCGTGTTACCGTTCCATTGAATTTTAATGTGTTCCTAGAGAAAGCTAAGTTGTGTATCAACTACATGGACTGGGTCCATAACTTGAGGATTATCCTCATTGTTGCACAGAAGAATTATGTTCTTGATGCATAGCTAGGTGCAAGGCCTGCTGCAGGAGCAGAAGCTGACATTGTGAATGCCTGGCAAGCTCGATCTAATGACTACTCATTAGCAGCACCACCCAACCATCCTTGACCATGGACACGGCTTTCGAGTAGTTTGACACTCTGCAGAGGTTGCACACTTTACCCACAAGATCCGGGTAGCTTTCATGTTGTCCACGATCCCGTAGTACCTTAAGCACTCGGGGGAAGCACCCGATCACCATCTTTCCCTAGGCGACACTAACATAGGGTCCACTCGTTGGTACACGGCCTTTGTGTATAAACATCAAGATCTTGGGATTCTGCCCTTTTCATTATCATACATACACGCAGGGACCAACGGTGTGTCCGGTGCCCTGTGAAAACAGTCATAGCCGCCTATCCAAGCACGACCCCATCCCGAGAGTAACCTCATGTCACCCCCGTCACTAGTAATGTGGGCACCATGCTAGTATTGGCCTAGGTAATCAATAATTCCCTTTCACCTATAAGGGTAGAGTGGTTGCGCATGTAGGGTTGGGATGGTCAACAAATCTTTAATCTAATCCGTCTCTGTAAACCACACTTTCATCAAGCCTCGGTACACTACCTCTCCAGCAAGTAGTGACCTAGTTCACCATCATCCCCCAGGGGCATTAGTGGCACCCACTGGGGCTATTTGCAAGTATGTCAAACCACACTTGTTCCTTACCATGCATAATACTGACCCGTTTTGCTCAGCCAACAACTGTAGCATATTTCTACAACCCACCAACACAACTCTAAATAAGAATAGAGTCATGAACAATGCAAGTATCAATGGGGTATGCAACGAAGGCAAACCTAGCAAGGTTGCCATTCAAGTTATCATGCATTCAACAATCACGGGAAGAAATGCTACTATGATAAAAAGGATTCATCATGGTCAAAGGGCTGCTTGCCTGGTTCATTAGAGTCTTGAAATCTTCTGGTCCTTCTCCATGTACTCTGTCTACTTCGTCAACTAACGCCAGAAACAATCACAATAAGCAACACAACAAGGCAAAAATAAAAGTGCTCTAAAAATGCAAGTTGGACTTTTCTAGGATACCTTTGGTCATATGAGGGGTGACCAAAGTGGTTTCATTGGGATTTGATCTATGCATATCTCTGAACATTTCGATATGATGGAATTAAGGGATTTGTGGATCTGCAAGTTCTCCATAGAATGCCTTTTTATAAAAATGAGTAAAAGTACCCATTAAACCAGGCATGAGTTTAGAAACATCCAGAAATTGGTTTCACTGAATTTGGAATTCAAATGGATATAATATGGATTTTTGAAGTGGACTTATGTAGATAAATGAACCTTTTAAAGGATCTAGTGAAATACAGGAACAACAAAAATGTCCACTATAGTCCATTAAATAGAGCATGATTTATGGAGTCAATAGAAATTTGAATCATCAAATTTGGATACTATTTGAGTTGTTTAGGGACTTTTTAAGTTCACTGGATAAAGAAAAAGAAAAGAAAAGGTACTACCTTATAACGTGCACTGGGCGTTGGATGGCTACTAGGCTAGCCCAGCAGCTCAGCCGCAACGCAGGAGGCCACGTCGAAGGCGCCCGAGGGAGTACGTCTTCACGGCGGCTAGGCGCTTTCGGCCGAAGCCGTTTCCACTTACGCGGGTTGGAACAAGGCCCACTCGCCAGTGGCTCGGCCCTCCTGGCTGGCTGACAGGCAGGGCCCGGTTGTCGGGTTCATCCCGCACCTCTCGCTCGAACATAGCAGAGGAAGGGCCGGTGTGGACGGCGGTTGGCTGGTGCTATCGGCCATGATTTCCAGCGCTGGAGAAACCGGCGTGCTCAGAGGGTTGCACCGTGTCGAGAAGTGTGCGACATGCCCACAGGGGCGAGCCGAGGAGGGCGGAGCTCTGACTGAGGCGGACGACAGCGCCGGCGAGCCCAGGGAGCACGACAAGTCCGTGGAGAGGCGGCCGTATGGTGTTGGGGAGGTTGGTGGAGGAAGGGGTGTCCCTCTAAGATGCTCAAGGGGAAAGGGAGAGCCTAGAACAGCTCAAATTTGAGCGAGGGCCGAGGCGGTAATGGCGGCGGCATGGGAGAAAAGAAGCACGGGAGGAAGAGTGGGTCGGCCAGGGAGGCATACGGGAGGGAGAGGGGGCAAATGGAGCAGAGAGGAGGCTCGGGCGTGACCTTTCAAAGGCCAGACAAAGCTCACCGTGGTCTCGTGCACCGGTGAGGATATGGGCGATGCCAGAGGCCACGGGGGCTGGGGAAACCAAGTCTAGCGCGTTTGCGGAGATGGTCCACGACCAGGGGAAGGGAGAGAAGGGGCGGGGAGGGCCAGAGGTGTCGCACGTGTCAGGCCGCTCATTGGAGCTCTCGGACGGTCGGTGCGCGTGCGAGTAGAGGCAGTAGGAGGGAGAAGGAGGAGGGGGTAGGGGTTTAGCATGTCACAGACTCTGAGGCACCTCGTCAGGCGCGCTGGGGAGGCCCGAGGTGGCTGGAGGTGCTTGGCAGGGGGCGGCTACAGTGCGGGAGCGCACTATAGCATGCTCCAGACCACCCAAATGGCCGACATGGCCATTTTATATGCAATGTGGGTGCGGCCAAATGTCTCTGGTAGCTCTAGGGGGAAGTAAAGATGTGGGCTATGACATTAGATGCCCTGGGGAGCTACTGGAGTGAGGAGGGAGGTTGAGAGAGAGAGAGAAATGGTGTTGTCCAGAGAGGGAAAAAGAGCTTTTCACCCCCATCATCATGGCTCCTCGGGCAGGGAAAGATGCAGGGGTTAGAGGAGGACTAGATGAGTCTGTGGGAGAAAGTTTAGCTCATGGAGATTAGTGGAAATGGCCAAAACATGCATTTTAAATTTCTGCCAGAAGGTGTTTGATGGTGGTTTGGGCAAGCAAATGGACTCCAAATGATATGAAGATTAACAGGATTAGGTGTCATATAGAAATGGGGTTGATCACCAAGTTGGAGCTCATTTGAAGAAAGTTGACAATGCAACTTTGGTAAAACCTAGAAATCAACAGAAATGGACTTTCCAAGATTTAGCCATGCAAATCTATTCTCCTTGATGCACCACTTAGTGTAGTGTCATCATTTGAGGTTCTGAACATGTCCACAAAAGTTTAGATCAAAAGGAGAAATTTTCCAATGTAGAGTTGTTCAAATTTGAAAAAGGGCAGAAATGGTTTTGAGAGGGTTTCATGGGGTTACACTATTCTCCATGATATGAGACTTGGCAAGATCAACAAATATGTCATATGTGACATGCTAGAATTTTCTTGGAATTTTTAGAGAATAGTTTCTTTGTAAATATTTCAAAAGCTTGAAATAACCAAAAAGGGGTTTTGAGGGATTTAACCAATATTTTGAACGACCATGTGTTGAAACCCTTATATATGGACAATATATGTCCACTGAGTTTCCTAAAGTTTCACAAATATTTTTAAAGCATTAAAATAATTTTAACCTATTAAGGACCTTTTCTATCCTAAAGAAAAAACCTTTAAATAAATTAGGAAAATAACTTTTAAAATTATATTTTTGTGGTTTATGGGAATGTTTACGGGAATCCTATACCTAATAGGTGTCAAATATAATCTTTGAAAGATTTTTCATACCCCAAATCAAGTACTTGTAGTGCAACCTCAATTCAGGGTTTTTTGGAAAACTAAATTTAGAAAATACTTTTTGGCCAAATTATTTTTGTAAAAAAATTCTATACTGTACTATACACATGGCATGATCACTGGGGCAATTGGAGCAAGGAGAAGGAGTATAAGAGTTGGAGGATTTATTTGATTTTTAGAGCACTTGCAAACAACAGACAAAAATCAAATCAAGCAAGGACCAAAACACTCAAAAGTTTTTGTTAAACCACATTTTATCATGATTTAACATCTTAAGTGTTGTGCCATGAAAACCAGGGTGTGACAGACCTACCCCCCTTACAAGAATCTTGTCCCCGAGATTCTCAAACTAGGCGCGTAAAGGAATATAGAAACTTTGATGTGGGGTGGTCTTCACTTCCTCATACCGTTTCTGCTTCCGAGCGCTGCTCCATTGAACCTTGAAGTACTTGATGGTGGTGTGGCTTCATGTATAACATTCTTCTTGATCCAGGTTGCAAATGTGTTCTCTCGCATAGGTCATATTGGGCTGGAGGTCGATGGCTCATTGATCGATGTCCTTATATTGATTGTGCTTGTTAGGAAGTTGGAAACACTTCCGGAGTTGCGACGCATGGAAGACGTTGTGCATAGTGGGTGACTCAGGTTGTAACTCTAGCTGGTAGCTGTCTACTCTTCGTCTTGCTATGATCTCGGAGGGGCCGATAAATCTTGGTGTGAGCTTCCCCTTGACATGGAAATGCTTGGTTCCTTTGAGAGGAGTGGCTTGCAGATACACCTGTTCTCCGACGTGGAAGGTTACTCCTTGGCGATGGTGGTTGGTATAGTTCTCCCTCCTTGACATGGCGGTCTTCAGATGTTCTCTAACCAGCTGAACAACTCTTCTTCCATCTTCGGGTGGATAGTTATGTCCTCAAATAAAGATGACAACTAACTTTCCCAAGTACTCCATGAAGTATATGGGGTACGTAAAGTGGGCTGAGGCATTGGTGGTGGTCACGGTTGAGTATTGGCCAAGGTCTTCCCAACCTAGAGTCAAGACTCAGGGTCATGATCTGACCACGATGTGGCTTGGTAGGGCTTAAGGGTTTCAAGGATTCTAGTGCACGAGTGAATGTTTATCATCTTATCATTTAGCACAACTTCTGAGATGCCAATTGTTCTATCTAGTCTTCCATACAAATCACATCATATTTCCGAAAGAAACATCCCGTATAGGTCAACTCCAATCATTACTCATGCTATTTATATTCTCATGGCTCCCGAGAGGAGGTCCTAACAAAATCATACATGTCTACTATCTCCAAACTCATGTGTATGGCTATCCTCATGTAAAAATTCATGGGTAGAACATACAACTGCCAAACTTAAAAATGGCAATCCAACTGCTTAACCTATTCTTCCAAGGTCAAAGATAGTGCATCTCCATCCTAAGGAAACACGTCGCATGCCACTCCAAGATCTTGTTTCCTTCCTATGAATCAAGTCCAAACAGCCCATTAAATTCCATCAATCACCACATAATCCATTAATTCTACAAATCCAATGTCTATGGTGTTCCACATGATCTACTAATGTCCTGTAATCCAGAAGGGCTTGAAAGGGCCACCCTTACTATATCCAATCCACCAATTCCCTTTATCGTGATCTGATAAACTCCAATCTCAAGCTCCTATAGTTCCCTAAATCAACTCTGACAATCAATCCAATCTCCTAGTTTATTCTCCATCGAAAAACATGGCATCATGATCGAGATCATCAACCTAAATCTAATTTACTCCGAACCATGTAGATATACTCATCATCTATACTCCACTAGGATCACCTATTTAAATCCAAATTTACTCTGGGGTGATGAAAGCTATGCTACTCTATCCACATGATCCCACCAAGTTCATCTACCAACATGAAAGCCTCATAATCCCCCAAAGTGTCCCAAAAAATCCCTCAAGGTTACTCGTATAGCTCCATCAAGTTATTCGTCCTCTATTCCTATATCCTCAATTTGGTCTTCCCTATGGCATCGTTAGTCATGGTGCTATCTCATGATGATAACGTGCTAGTTGACTATGTCCACTAGTTCCATAATGAACCCAGTACTAAGCATGGTTACGGAGGCTTAACTGGTTATCTTGCCATTCTTGTGGGTTAAGCACATGGTTAAGGATTCGAGCTGGGGTATCTTGCGAAGTCTTGAAGGGTCTAGGGATGGGTTTCTAATCTTGAAGAGTAAACATATCTCTACGGGGTTGCACTTCATCGAGGAGGCTGTAGCAGAAGTCTTCAGTGCTAGTTGGTTGTCGAAGTAGAATCCTTGGTGTACCTGGTCTTGCCGGTCTTCAGCCACGGGGAGGCATACGTGAGGGAGAGGGGGCAAATGGAGCAGAGAGGGGGCTCGGGGGTGACCTTTCAAAGGCCAGACGAAGCTCAACGTGGTCTCGTGCGCCGGTGAGGATACGGGCGATGCCAGAGGCCATGGGGGCTGGGGAAACCGAGTCTAGCGCGTTTGTGGAGATGGTCCACGACCAGGGGAAGGGAGAGAAGGAGCGGGGAGGGCCAGAGGTGTCGCGCATGTGAGGCTGCTCATTGGAGCTCTCGGGCGGCCGGCGCGCGTGCGAGCAGAGGCAGCAGGAGGGAGAAGGAGGAGGGGGCAGGGGCTTAGCGTGTTGCAGACTCTGAGGCACCTCGTCGGGCGTGGTCGGGAGGCCCGAGGTGGCCGGAGGTGCTTGGCAGGGGGCGGCTACAATGCAGGAGCACACTGTAGCGCGCTCCAGAGAATCCAAATGGCCGGCATAGCCATTTTATATGCAATGTGGGCGCGTCCAAAGGTGTCTCGCAGCTCTAGGGGGAAGTAAAGAAGTGGGATATGGCATTGGACGCCCTGGGGAGCTACTGGAGTGAGGAGGGATGTTGAGAGAGAGAGAAATGGTGCTATCCAGGGAGGGAAAAAGAGCTTTTCACCCCCATCATCATGGCTCCTCGGGCAGGGAAAGATGCAGGGGTTAGAGGAGGACCATATGAGTTTGTGGGAGAAAGTTTAGCTCATGGAGATTAGTGGAAATGGCCAAAACATGCATTTTAAATTTCTGCCAGAAGGTGTTTGATGGTGGTTTGGGGAGGCAAATGGACTCCAAATGATATGAAGATTAGCAGGATCAGGTGTCATATAGAAATAGGGTTGATCACCAAGTTGGAGCTCATTTGAAGAAAGTTGACAATGCAACTTCGGTAAATCCTAGAAATCAACAGAAATGGTCTCTCCAAGATTTAGGTATGCAACTCTATTCTCCTTGATGCACCACTTAGTGTAGTGTCATCATTTGAGGTTCTGAACATGTCCACAAAGGGTTAGATCAAAAGGAGAAATTTTCCAATCTAGAGTTGTTCAAATTTGAAAAAGGGCAGAAATGGTTTTGAGAGGGTTTCATGGGGTTACACTATTCTCCATGACATGAGACTTGGCAAGATCAACAAATATGTCATATGTGACATGCTAGAATTTTCTTGGAATTTTTAGAGAACAATTTCTTTGTAAATATTTCAAAAGCTTGAAATATCCAAAAATGGGTTTTGAGGGATTTGACCAATATTTTGAACATAACCATTTGTTGAAACCCTTATATATGGACACTATATGTCCACTGAGTTTCCCTAAAGTTTCACAAATATTTTTAAAGCATTAAAATAATTTTAACCTATTAAAGACCATTTCTGTCCTAAATAAAAAACCTTTAAATAAATTAGGAAAATAACTTTTAAAATTATATTTTTGTGGTTTTTGGGAATGTTTATGGGAATCCTATACCTAATAGGAGTCAAATATACTCTTTAAAGATATTTCATACCCCAAATCAAGTACTTGTAGCGCAACCTCAATTCAGGGGGTTTTGGAAAACTAAATTTAGAAAATACTTTTCGGCCAAATTATTTTTGTAAGAAAATTCTATACTGTACTATACACATGGCATGATCATTGGGGCAAAAGTTTGGAGCAAGGAGAAGGTGTATAAGAGTTGGAGGATTTATTTGATTTTTAGAGCACTTGCAAACAAGAGACAAAAATCAAATCAAGCAAGGACCAAAACACTCAAGAGTTTTTGTTAAACCACATTTTATCATGATTTAACATCTTAAGTGTTGTGCCATGAAAATCAGGGTGTGACATAGTGCTAGTGCAATACCTATCTCCTTATATCAAGAAATTATGCATGATATTGCACCTGCTAAGATAGAAGATATTGATGTTACAAGTAAGCTTGCCAATAGAGATACTATTTCACCAATTGGGATTGTTAGAGATGTTGAAGTCTTGTGTGGGAAAGTTAAATATCCTGCTGATTTTTTTGTTCTTGGTTCCCCACAAGATAACTTTTGTCCCATTATATTTGGTAGACCCTTCTTGAATACTGTTAATGCTAGAATTGATTGCAAAAAAGATATTGTCACGATTGGCTTGGATGATATGACTCAAGAATTTAATTTTTCTAAATTTTGTAGGCAACCACATGATAAAGAACTGTCTAGTAAGGATGAAATTATTAGTCTTGCTTCTATTGCTGTGCCTCCTACTGATCCTTTAGAACAATATTTGCTAGATCATGAAAATGATATGTTCATGAATGAAAGAAGGGAAATAGATGAAGTATTCATTAACAGGGTCCTATTTTGAAACACAACTTACCTGTTGAAATCCTAGGGGATCTTCCATCACCCAAGGGAGATCCCGTGTTTGAACTTAAACCATTACCTGATACTCTTAAATATGCTTACCTTGATGAAAAGAAGATATATCCTCTTATTATTAGTACTAACCTTTCAAAGCAGGAAGAGGAAATATTATTGAAAAATCTGAAGAAGCAACATGCTGCTATTGGATATACTCTTGATGATCTATAGGGCATTAGTCCCACTCTATGCCAACACAAAATTAAGTTGGAAGAAAACGCCAAACCAGTTATTGATCATCAACGACGGTTAAACCCTAAGATGAAGGAAGTGGTAAGAAAGGAAATACTAAAGCTCCAAGAGGCAGGTATAATTTATCCCGTTGCTGATAGTACGTGGGTAAGTCCTATCCATTGTGTCCCTAAGAAGGGAGGTATCACTATAGTTCCCAATGATAAAGATGAATTGATCCCGCAAAGAATTATTACGGGTTATAGGATGGTAATTGATTTCCACAAATTAAATAAAGCTACTAAAAAGGATCATTACCCTTTACCCTTTATTGATCAAATACTAGAAAGACTATCCAAACATACACATTTTTGCTTTCTAGATGGTTACTCTGGTTTCTCTCAAATACCTGTGTCAGCGGATGATCAAGAAAATACCACTTTTACTTGCTCTTTCGGTACTTTTGCTTATAGACATATGCCTTTTGGTTTATGTAATGCACCTGCTACTTTTCAAAGATGCATGATGGCTATATTCTCTGACTTTTGTGAAAAGATTTGTGAGGTATTCATGGATGATTTCTCCGTTTATGGATCCTCTTTTGATGATTGCTTGAACAACCTTGAACGAGTTTTGCAGAGATGCGAAGATACTAGTCTCGTTTTGAACTGGGAGAAGTGTCACTTTATGGTTAATGAAGGCATTCTCTTGGGGCATAAAATTTCTGAAAAAGGTATTGAAGTTGATATGGCTAAAGTTGATGCAATTGAAAAGATGCCATGTCCCAAGGACATCAAAGGTATAAGAAGTTTCCTTGGTCATGTCGGTTTTTATAGGAGGTTCATTAAGGACTTTTTCTAAAATCTCTAGGCCTCTGACTAATCTATTACAAAAAGATATTCCTTTTGTCTTAGATGATGATTGTGTAGAAGCATTTGAAATACTTCAGAAAGATTTGGTTTCTGCACCTATTGTTCAACCCCCTAATTGGAATTTACCCTTTGAAATTATGTGTGATGCTAGCAATTATGCTGTAGGTGCTGTTCTAGGACAAAGAATTGATAAGAAACTAAACGTTATTCAATATGCTAGTAAAACTCTAGAAAATGCCGAGAGAAATTATGTTACTACTGAAAAGGATTTTTTAGCAGTTGTATTTGCTTGTGATAAGTTCAGACCTTATATTCTTGATTATAAAGTAACTATTCACACTGATCATGCTGCTATTAAATATCTTATGGAAAAGAAAGATACTAAACCTAGACTTATTAGGTGGGTTCTCTTGCTATAAGAATTTGATATACATATTATTGATAGAAAGGGAGCTGAGAACCCCGTTGCAGACAACTTGTCTAGGTTAGAGAATGTTCTTGATGACCCACTACCTATTAATGATAACTTTCCTGATGAACAATTAGATGTCATAAATGCTTCTCGTACTGCTCCATAGTATGCTGATTATGCTAATTACATTGTTGCTAAATTCATACCACCTAGTTTTACATATCAACAAAAGAAATAGTTCTTCTATGATTTAAGACATTACTTCTGGGATGACCCACACCTTTATAAAGAAGGAGTAGATGGTGTTATTAGACATTGTGTTCCAGAACATGAACAGGAAACAATCCTCCGCAAGTGTCACTCCCAGTCATATGGAGTACACACACTGGAGATAGAACTGCACATAAGGTATTGCAATTCGGTTTTTATTGGCCTACTCTCTTCAAAGATGCCCGTAAGTTTGTTTTGTCTTGTGATGAATGTCAAAGAATTGGTAATATTAGTAGATGTCAAGAAATGCCTATGAACTATTCTCTTGTTATTGAACCATTTGATGTTTGGGGCTTTGATTATATGGGACCTTTTCCTGCCTCTAATGGGCATACACATATTTTAGTTGCTGTTGATTACGTTACTAAGTGGATAGAAGCTATTCCAACTAGTAGTGCTGATCATAACACCTCTATTAAGATGCTTAAGGAAGTTATTTTTTCGAGGTTTGAAGTCCCTAGATACTTAATGACTGATGGTGGTTCTTATTTTATTCATGGTGCTTTTCGTAAAATGCTTGCTAAGTATGATGTTAACCATAGAATTGCATCCCCTTATCACCCACAGTCTAGTGGCCAAGTAGAGCTGAGTAACAAAGAACTTAAATTAATTTTGCAAAAGACTGTTAATAGATCTAGAAAGAATTGGTCCAGGAAACTTGATGATGCATTATGGGCTTATAGAACTGCATATAAAAATCCTATGGGTATGTCTCCATATAAAATGGTTTATGGAAAAGCTTGTCACTTACCTCTCGAACTAGAACATAAGGCATATTGGGCTATTAAAGAGCTTAATTATGATTTCAAACTTGCCGGTGAGAAAAGGTTATTTGACATTAGCTCACTTGATGAATGGAGAACCCAAGTTTATGAAAATGCCAAACTGTTTAAAGAAAAAGTTTAAAGATGGCATGACAAAAGGATACAAAAGCGTGAGTTTAATGTAGGTGACTATGTGTTGCTCTTCAACTCTCGATAAAGTTTTTTTGCAGGAAAACTTCTGTCTAAATGGGAAGGCCCTTACGTTATCGACGAAGTCTATCGTTCCGGTGCCATACAAATCAACAACTTCGAGGGCACAAATCCGAAGGTGGTGAACGGTCAAAGAATCAAACATTGTATCTCAGGTAACCCAATAAATGTTGAAACTAACATTATTGAAACCGTAAACCCGGAGGAATACATAAGGGACACTTTCCAGAACGTTCCAGACTCCAAAAAGGAATAGGTATGTGGTACGGTAGGTAAACCGACTCCAAATTAATTTTAACAGCGGTATTTCTCTATTTTGGAATATTTAAGAAAATAGAAAAATAAGAAGTAGTCTGGGAAGGACACGAGGCCTCCACAAGGGTGGAGGGCGCGCCTTACCCTACTGGGTGCGCCCCCCTGCCTCGTGGGCAACTCGTGTGCTCTCCGGACTCCGTTTTCTTGCACGATACTTCTTTTGGTTGGTAAAAAATCATTATATAATCTCCCGGAGGTTTTGACCACCGTATCACGCAAATATCCTTTGTCTTTGTTTCGAGCTTGTTTTTCTGACAGATCTAGATCACCATGACGTCTTCAAGCGCCCCCAAGGACAAGTTCTTTGAGAAGGTCATCAATCCCTACCTCGCGGAGGTGCTGCAACACCCTCAAACCATTGAGATGCGTGAAGGGGTGCTGCACATCCGCGATGTTGAGGGACCAAGGAGGACCGGAAGCGTGGAGACAAGGCTTGAAGCATTAATCAACAAGTTTTCAAGTGCCAAGGGATGGTGGAACACGGACTCAATGCCAACCAGATGGTGATTGCGGAGTTCACCAACAAGCACAAGCTGGATGGCAAGGACACTGGGGAGACCATCTTCAAGCTTCATGAGAAAATCGAGCACCTCCAAGCCCAGATCTATGACCTGCAAAACCAAAACTGTGAGTATGAATATAGATTCAAGAGGATGAGTTTGGCTGTAGATTTGAGGATCCCGGAGGCTCGATCATCTTTCTATGATAGGGAGCCTATGCCTTGGAAGATGGAGGACAAGCCTACATCATCAACAACAACACCTTCTTCACCAGCAAAGGAGACATAATCAGATGGGTATGGGCACTCCCCTTGGCAACTACCAAGCTTGGGGGAGTGCCCCGGTATCGTATCACCATCACACTCCTATCTTTACAGTTTTTCTTAGTTCGGTCCTTTTGGTAATATCTTGATTTAGTAGAATAAAGTTTGGAATGAATTAGTTTGAGTTTTGCTTTGTGATCCCTCTATGAAATCGAGTCCGTGAGCTATCTATAATAAAGGTTAGTGTTGAGTCAAGGGCTTTGCTATCTTGCTATGATCTGGAGGAAAAATAGAAAGAATAAAAAGAAACAAAAGAAACCATGTTGATCTTATGGATAGTAATGACTTCACACATAAAGAGTATGAGGCATAAAAGTTGTTGAGAGTTAGAAAACATAGTTTTGGTCATCGTTGCAATTAATAGGAAGTAATAAAGAAAGAGAGGTTCTCACATGCAAATATACTATCTTGGACATCTTTTATGATTGTGAGCAATCATTAAAATATGACATGCTAAAGAGTTGGTGTTGGACAAGGAAAACAACGTAATGGGTTATGCTTTCTCACATCTTAGTTAAAGTATATTGTCATGGATCGTCCAACATGTTGAGATTGCCTTTACCCCTCATGCTAGCCAAATTCCTTGCACTAAGTAAAAATTACTTGTGCTTCCGAAATACCCTTAAACCAGTTTTGTCATGAGAGTCCACCATATCTACCTATGGATTGAGTAAGATCCTTCAAGTAAGTTGTCATGTTGCATGCAATAAAAATTGCTCTCTACATATGTATGACTTATTAGTGTGGAGAAAATAAGCTTTATACGATCGTGTGATATGGAAGTAATAAAAGCGATGGACTGCATAATAAAGGTTCATATCACAAGTGGCAATATAAAGTGACGTTCTTTTGCATTAAGATTTTGTGCATCCAACCATAAAAGCACATGACAACCTCTGCTTCCCTCTTCGAAGGGCCTATCTTTTACTTTATGCAAGAGTCAAGGTGATCTTCAACTTTCCTTTTTATTTTATCCTTTGGCAAGCACCTCGTGTTGGAAAGATCCTGATGCATATATCAAATTGGATGTTCGTTAGCATGAACTATTATTGTTGACATTACCCTTGAGGTAAAACGTTAGGAGGCAACACTATAAGCCCCTATCTTTCTCGGTGTCCAATTTAAAATTCCGTAACCACAAGTATTGCATGAGTGTCAGCAATTATAAAAGACTAAATGATAGTTGAGTATGTAGACTTGCTGAAAAGCTCTTATGATTGACTCTTTCCTATGTTATGATAAATTGCAATTGCTTCAATGACAGAGATTATAGTTTGTTAGTTCTCAATGAAGTTTCTGAACCATACTTGACATTGCGAATAGATTGTTACTTGAGCATAAGAAAATATATGACAATATATATATATTTTGTTGTTATAAGAATGATCATTGATGCCTGCATGTCCGTATTTTATTTTTATCGACACCTCTATCTCTAAACATGTGGGCATATTTTTCGATATCGGCTTCCGCTTGAGGACAAGCAAGGTCTAAGCTTGGGGGAGTTGATATGTCCATTTTGCATCATGCTTTTATATCAATATTTATTGCATTATGGACTGTTATTACACGTTGTGTCACAATACTTATGGCTATTCTCTCTTATTTTACAAGGTTTACATAAAGAGGGATAATGCCGACAGCTGGAATTCTGGGCTGGAAAAGGAGCAAATATTAGAGACCTATTCTACACAGCTCCAGAAGTCCTGAAACTCCTCGAAAGTCATTTTTGGATTTAATAAAAAATACTGTTGAAGGAATCAACGTCAGGGGGCCCACACCCTGGTCATGAGGGTGGGGGGCGCGCCCACCCCCCTAGGGCACGCCCCCTGCCTCATGGGCCCCCTGACAGGCCTCCGGTGCCCATCTTCTGCTATATGAGGTCTTTTGGAAAAAATCATAAGCAAGCTTACGGGACGAAACTCCGCCGCCACGAGGCGGAACCTTGGCGGAACCAAACTAGGGCTCCGGCGGAGCTGTTCTGTCGGGGAAACTTCCCTCCGGGAAGGGGAAATCATCACCATCATCATCACCAACGATCCTCTCATTGGGAGGGGGTCAATCTCCATCAACATCTTCACCAGCACCATCTCCTCTAAAACCCTAGTTCATCTCTTGTACCCAATCTTTGTATCAAAACCTCAGATTGGTACCTGTGGGTTGCTAGTAGTGTTGATTACTCCTTTTAGTTGATGCTAGTTGGTTTATTTGGTGGAAGATCATATGTTCAGATCCTTAATGCATATCAATACCCCTATGATTATGAACATGAATATGATTTGTGAGTAGTACGTTTGTTCTTGAGGACATGGGAGAAGTCTTGCTATAAGTAGTCATGTGAATTTGGTATTCGTTTGATATTTTGATAAGATGTATGTTGTCTATCCTCTAGTGGTGTTATGTGAACGTCGACTACATGAAACTTCACCATTGTTTGGGCCCAAATGAAGGCATTGGGAAGTAATAAGTAGATGATGGGTTGCTAGAGTGACAGAAGCTTAAACCCTAGTTTATGCGTTGCTTCATAAGGGGCTGATTTGGATCCACATGTTTCATGCTATGGTTAGGTTTACCTTAATACTTCTTTTGTAGTTGCACATGCTTCTGATAGGGGTTAATCATAAGTGGGATGCTTGTCCAAGAAAGGGCAGTACCCAAGCACCGGTCCACCCACATATCAAATTATCAAAGTAACGAACGCGAATCATATGAACGTGATGGAAAGTAGCTTGACGATAATTCCCATGTGTCCTCATGAGCGCTTTTCTCATATAAGAACTTGTCCAGGCTTGTCCTTTGCTACAAAAAGGATTGGGCCACCTTGCTGCACCTTATTTACTTTCATTGCTTGTTACCTTACTGAAAACTGCTTATCATTTCCTTCTGCTCCTCGTTGGGTTCGACACTCTTACTTATCGAAAGGACTACAATAGATCCCCTACACTTGTGGGTCATCACGCAGTAGCCGGGGACGGATGGGGTGGCAGTTCGGATGAGCAGCGCGGTGGCCGTGGATGGACGGGGCGGTGGCCTGGAGTGAGCCATGAAGGCTCCGAAGGCATTTGGACTCCCGCCAGCTATCTTTCGCATTTACAAGGACCCTTCGAGTTGGCTCTGAAATCCTTATTTTCACGGGTTTGGCGGGGATGTTTTCCACGCCCTTAAAATCTTTTACAGGTCGGGGTCATTTATGGGTTCTATTCGGGTCGCTTTTTCTGTGTGAAACTATAAACTGATGGTTATTTTATAGTTTCCCACGTTTTAAGAGGTTTGCTAGAGATGCTCTTATAGTGATATCCCAGTGTAAAGAGAAGAAGGAATGTTAGAGACTAGAAAAACAAACTCACAATAGAAAAAGCAAAGTCAGGTGCTACAGTGCTATCCCAGTGTAAAGTGAAGAAGGAATGTTATAGACGGTTAGTAAATTATTTACCATTGGTATTTACCATAGATATAAATAATCAATAATTAATTTTATTTTACCATATTTTATTTATAGGTAATGATTATAAATTACATATTAAATCTGTAATTTGTAAATTAATTTAACTCATTTTAGTCTTAATCATATGGATTGAAACAAGGCAAATTAGGGTGTAATTTTCCTTAACTTTATTTTTTAATGTTAGAGGATCCAGTTCCCACATGCATGCAGGTATGCATCATACCTATATGAGAACATCTAAGTTCTGAAATCATGTTTACTCCACTATTAACTTCTTTATATCGCTAATTGATCAGTTAGTGGTTTGTAGTATCTGATCTGAAGATCGATACATAAACAAAACCACGGTGTAACCACAATAAGGGAGTGCAACTCTTTTTTTTAGAATTGGTGCAACTTTTCTTTTGGGTGACTGTTGGGACTTCCACCCGAGTGGGGGCCTCAGGGCAACTCCAATGCCGACCCAATTCGTCCGTGCGTGCTGTTAAATGAACAAAAGCGTCAGACTAACATGTCGATTCAAACCCAAAACATGTTAGTTCGGTGTCCGTCTAGATACATTTTAGGTCAATTTTGTGTCTGGTTTGCGTCCGCACGGACACGACGAGCGCCCTCTTAGTGTCCTTCGCAGGCCCACATGTCGGTCGCCCAACTACCGCTCGTGGTCGTATTAAACGCGACCACCGATGACGACCCCGCGTGCCAGTGGGTGGAAGCTACGGTCTTCGTCCTTTTTAAAATGCGGGCGTGCTTGGGGCTAGCCTCCTCCAATTTCTCTCCTTCCTGTCCACATCTAGCCCCACGTGCTCCCTCGTCGGTGACACTCCAAACCCTAGAGCCATGGTTTTCTTCGGCAAAGCCAAGGGAAAGCTCCCCGCCGCCGGCAGCTCATCCGCACGCCTCCTCCCCCCGTCTCGACGCCCTATGCCGCCTTTGCCGCGGGAACGACTTTACACCAGTGCACCAGGCACGGTAGCACTGGCAATATCACCAGCTATTGTCATATCCATACATAAACCTGCCGCACGGTTGGCATCTAGATCCGCAGCACATCCCCATGTCGGTGGTGCCGCGGTCCCTGCCTGCGCACACCAAGGAGGTCCGCAGGCGCAGCGAGGTCCTCACGACGGAGCAACGCTGTCTCCCCACCTACGCGCCCGATTCTCCCAACTGGGAGGTCTAGTTTTCCATGAAGCACGAGGGGCAGCATCGCGGTGTCCAGGTGAACCATGCCAACCCCCCGCTGCCCCCACAAGCCCAACTGGAGGAGGAGGAGGAGGCCACCTACCAGGCCGTTCTCGAGGCCGCCCTGCAGCGCGCTCTGGAGGAAAGCTGGCACGAGGAGGAACCACACTGGGACGGCCTCCAAGATGCCCTTGCCCTCTCTACTGCCAAAGATTATGTCATCCCTGATACGTATCCAACGTATCTATAATTTATGAAGTATTCATGCCATGTTTACAATAGTTTTATATGATTTTGGTATGATTTGATTAGAACTAACCCAGACTGACGATGTTTTTAGCAGAACTACCGTGGTGTTATTTTTGTGCAGAAATAAAAGTTGTCAGAACACGCTGAAAATCAACGGAGATTTTTTTTGGAAAATATGAAAAATACTGGAATAAAAATCTACCAGAGAGGAGTCTCGTGGGCCCCACGAGGGTGGGGGCGCCCCCACCCCCTAGGGCGCGCCCCCTGCCTCGTGGACTCCTCGAGGGCCCCCCTGACTTGTTATCAACGCGAACCTCTCCTATAAATACCCAAACCTCCAGAAATTAACCTAGATCGGAAGTTCCGCCGCCGCAAGCCTCTGTATCCATGAGAAATCAATCTAGGCCCTCTTTGGCACCCTGCCGGAAGGGGCCATCATGACCGGAGGCCATGGAGGAGGATCCTGAAGGGGCCATCATCACCATGAAGGCCAAGGACCAGAGGGGGAACCTCTCTCCATCCAGGGGGAGGCCATGGAGGAGGAAGCACAAGGGGGAGAACCTATCCTCCTCTCTCTCGGTGGCGCCGGAGTGCCATCGGGAGGGGAATCATCGCTGCGGTGATCGTCTTCATCAACATCACCATCATCATCACCATCCTCATCTCTTTTACGTGGTCCACTCTCCCGCACCCCACTATAATACCTACTTGAACATGGTGCTTTATGCTACATATTATGATCCAATGATGTGTTTCCATCTATGATGTTTTGAGTAGATATCCTTTGTCCTTGGGTTGATTCATGATCTAGATTGGTACGAGTTGTATGTTTTATTTTGGTGCTATCATATGGTGCCCTCCGTGTCGTGCAAGCGTGAGGGATTTCCGCTGTAGGGTGTTGCAATATGTCCTTGGTTTACTTATTGTCTGCGTTGCTTGAGTGAAAGAAGCATAAACACGGATAAGTGAGTCACGGCGTATGGGATAAAGGGGACTTGATGCTTTAAAGATATGCTTGGGTTTTACCTTAATGATCTTTAGTAGTTGCGGATGCTTGCTAGAGTTCCAATCATAAGTTCATATGATCCAAGAAGAGAAAGTATGTTAGCTTATGCCTCTTCCTCATATGAAATTGCAATGACGACTACCGATCTTGTTAACTATTGCCTAGGATAATTCCGCACAGCGATCCATCATTATTCCACACTCGCTATTTATAATATTTAGTAATATATTCTAACTTTATGATAACATCACCTACTTTTATATTTTAGCTCTCCTATATCATGCAAAGTTATCCTCTTCATACCCACAACGTAGTTTTATTTCTCATATCTAGTTGGAAGCAAACGTTCGGTGTACGTAGAGTCGTATCAGTGGCAGATAGGACTTGAGAGAATATTGATCTTACCTTTAGCTCCTTGTGGGTTAGACACTCCATACTTATCACTTCCACCTTTGGAAATTGCTATGATGATTCCCTGCACTTGGGGATTATCAAGCTCTTTTCTGGCGCCGTTGCGAGGGAGCAATAGCGTGAGGTTGATATTCTCGTGTGTGCTTCTTTGCTTTCTTCACTATGTAGATTTTGTTTTTCATTTTTGTTTATGTTTAGTTTTGGGTGAAACATACAAAAAAATTAAAGAACGAAAATACCAAAAAAAATACTTGCCTCTCATGCAAATGTTTTTCAAAAAGAGAAGTGATTGGAAAGTTATGCATTGAAGAAGTGAGGGTCGACCTTGAGCACTTGTGTTCATGCTCACGGAAGCAATGTAGAATTTTTCATGGAAGTTTCTATGTAAATAATTATCCCCTTGTATATATCCATTGTATTATAAAAATAATGTGCCAAACTTTGGTTTTCAGATGATTAGATTGCTTGTTTACTATGTGCAGAACAAAAAACAGAAACTTTGGCTGTAGCGCATGATTTTACATTTTTTACTGGAAGGTCAAATGGGTCTGAAACTTTTCGCACATTACTTCTATACAAAATTTTCAAATTTTCATATTTATTGCATAATTTTTGAAGTTTCATAAGTTTACTAAACTTCCAGATTACTACAGACTGTCCTGTTTTTGACAGATTCTGTTTTTCGCGTGTTGTTTGCTTATTTTGATGAATCTATGGCTAGTATCGGGGGGTATGAACCATACAGAAGTTGGAATACATTAGGTTTAACACCAATATAAATAAAGAATTAGTTCATTATAGTGCCTTAAAGTGGTAGTTTGCTTTATTACACTAACGGATCTCACAAAGTTTTTGTTAAAGTTTTGTGTGGATGAAGTGTTCGAAGATCGAGGAGCTATCAATATGAGAAGAATAAAGAGAGTCAAGAGTTCAAGCTTGGGGATGACCAAGGCACCCCAAGTAAATATTTCAAAGGATACTCAAGCATCTAAGCTTGGGGATGCCCCGGTTGGCATCCCATCTTTCTTCTTCAACAAATATCGGTATACCTGGTTTTTGTTTTGTTCACATGATTTGTGTCCTTTGTGTTTTTTCCTTTAAGAACCATGCTAGTATGAGTTAGCCCTTCATTGATTTATAGAATACTTCATGAGCTTCACTTAAATCTTTTAAGTATGATCTGAATTGCTCTTTGTGTTTCACTTAAATCATTTGAGTATGGTTTTAAGAATGCTTCGTGTGCTTAACTTATATATTTTGAGCTTGTATATTGGTTAGTCTATATTAATTGTAGAATTCTACATTAACTTCACTTATATATTTTGGAGTATGAATAATACTATCATCTAAAGCAGGTTTGGAAGAGTGTCAACTTTAGGAATTAGTGATCCCACTATTCCGAATGAGAAGAGTTTTGCTTATGTGGAGAGTAGAAAAGTTTCTATGCTTGTAGATCATGAAAAGAATGCTTTATGTGGTTATATTGTTGAATTCATTCATGATGCTACTGAAAGTTATTATGAGGGAGGAATATATGCTTGTAGGAGTTGCAATAATACCAAGTCTCCTCTCTATGTGCTTAAAGTTTTGAAGTTATACTTGTTTTGCCTTCCTATGCTAGTTGATTTGTGTTCCTATAAATTATGTGCTCAAAAAATCCCTAGGCATAGGAAGTGGGTTAGATTTAAATGTGATAGTCATATTCTTCATGATGCTCTCTCTATGTTTCAATTCTTTTCTTTTATGTGAGCATCATTGAAATCATCATGCCTAGCTAAAAGGCATTAAAGAAAAGCGCTTGTTGGGAGACAACCCAATATCTACCCTTGTTGTCTTTGTGTGTTTACATGATTAAGCTACTGTACTAATCATGTTTTATAGCTTTTGTTTCAATAAATTTCCAAGTACGACCTTTGGGAAGACTTGGGTGAAAGTTAATGTGATCTTGCTGTAAAAAAACAGAAAATTTGTGCTCACGGGATTAGCTTCTATGTTTTACAGAAGAGTGATTTTGAGTTGATTCTTTTTGCAGAAGATTAATAGACAAATTCCTCACGTCGACCAATTTATTTCATAATTTTTGGAGTCGCAGAAGTATGGTTTTTGTTCAGATCATTACAGACTGTTCTGTTTCTACTAGATTCTGTTTTCATTGCATAGTTTGCTTGTTTTCTAGTTTCTATGGCTTATATTTCTCAATATAAAATGTATAAATGATAGGGTACAGTAGGCATTGTGTGAGAACAATTATGAAACTTGTCTTTGACAATACCAAAGTGAATGGTTAACTCTTTATTATACTAACCTATCTCACGAAGTTCTGTTATGTTTTATGTGATTGAAGTTTTCAAGCTTTGGGTGAGATATCGATATGAGGAGAATAAGGAGTGGAAAGATGTCGATATCAAAACCGGCGGATCTCGGGTAGGGGGTCCCAAACTATGTGTCTAAGGCTAATGGTAATAGGAGGTGGGGGACACAATGTTTACCATGTTCGGGCCCTCTCTATGGAGGTAATACCCAACTTCATGCTTGATTGATCTTGATGAATATGAGTATTACAAGAGTTGATCTACCTCGAGATCGTAATGGCTAAACCCTAGAAGTCTAGCCTATGAGATTAAGATGATTGTGGCTTAAACCCTAGAAATCTAAACCCTCCGGTTTATATAGACACTGGGATGGGCTAGGGTTGTACAAAGTCGGTTACAGAGAAAGGAATCTACATATCCGAATCGCCAAGCTTGCCTTCCACACAAAGGAGAGTCCCATTTGGACACGGGACGAAGTCTTTTATCTTGTATCTTCATAGTCCAACAGTCCAGCCAAAGTATATAGTCCGGCTATCCGAGGACCCCTTAGTCCAGGACTCCCTCATTAGCCCCTGAACCAGGCTTCAATGACGATGAGTCCGGCGCGCAGATTGTCTTCGGCATTGCAAGGCGGGTTCCTTCTCCGAATACTCCAACATAGCTCTCTAAACATAGAAAATGTGTCCGGCTCTGCAAAACAAGTACCACACATAACTGTAGAGAGTATAATATTTCACGAGTCCAATCCGCTGACAACTTTTTATAGCATGACAACATGCCACTACCCGGTCATTATTCGAACCAGTTTTTAGCCTGTTGCTCCGTATTTTGAGGTGCGGTTTTACTGGCATGTCTTGTCGAAGCAGAGATCGTGTCCCCTTATCACGGGATTCTCATCAGTACAGGCATGGGTAACCCAACCATGTCATCTGCACGGCGCTTGGGGAATAGGAGGATTTTAAGGCGAGCAGGGAGGCACATAACTTTTACTGCCTTTATAAAGGGATAAGGATTCATCCTTGTTCACCCACGCCTTCTCCTTCCTCTACCCATCCATTCTCAAGCTCCAGCGCCGAATCTCTTGCCTTCTCCGCCCAAAAAAGCACTCCAACCATGTCCGGATCCGGAGTTGGAGGCAAGTGGATGGTCTCCTCCGTCAAGAAGAAGGACATCAAGGAGCTCCAAGAGGCCGGATACCTGGCCAAGGAGATCGTTCACCGACTTCCGGCCAAGGGACAGATCGTCCCTACCCCAGAGCCCCATGAGAGGGTTATGTTTCTCACACACTTCATCCACGGGCTGGGATTCCCTCTCCACCCGTTTGTCCACGGACTGATGTTTTACTACGGGCTGGACTTCCATGATTTGGCCCCCAACTCTATCCTCAACATCTTGGCATTTATTGTCGTGTGCGAGGCCTTTCTTCGCATCCCACCTCACTTTGACCTATGGCTGAAGACTTTCAATGTGAATCCCAAGGTGGTGCGTGGCCAACAAGCTGAGTGCGGAGGTGCCATGGTGGGCAAGATGCCCAATGTCACCTGGCCTGAAGGCTCCTTTGTGGAGATAGTGAAGGGCTGGCAGTCGGGGTGGTTCTACATCACCGAGCCGCGCGACACCAACTAGGCGGTGGCCTCCGAATTCCGATCCGGAGTCCTGATGCGGCTCACCTCTTGGCAAGAGAAGGTCCTAGCCCGGGGCTCTTTGGATGAGCTGACAGGGCTCCAAACGTGTGTCCAGAACATGATAAGCAAGAGAATCAAACTTGTCAACGTGGTTCAGGTTATGCTTGTCCGCCGGATCCTTTCGTGCCAGTGCCGGACTTGCAATTTGTGGGAGTTCGACCTGGCCAAGCATCGGACGCTGCTGGAGCTCTTAGGCATGATGCACGAAGACGTCTGGAAAGTGCTCTTCAAGGCCGGCGAGGTACCACTGCCCACGACCGAGGATCGTGGGCTTAGCTCAAAACGCCGGGCTAATCCAGTAAGTTCTTTCATGTTTTCAAGGCATTCCATTTACTGGCATATTTGAGGGAGGAATCTAATCCTCCTTACCAATTTTTTTTCAGGCCTAGATAGAGATAGCAGAGCAGATTAACTGTCCGGCTCCGCTGCCCGAAGATCCAGAAACCCCTCTTTTGACGAAGATGATGTTTCCGGCGCCTTATGAGGTGCCGAAGAAGAAGGGAAAAAAAGAAAGCCCGGGGGACCATAAGTGGTCTCCGTCGCAAGGGCACTTCGGACGTGATGTCCGAAGATGCCGAGACGCCCTCCTCCACCGAAGATGATGAGGAAGAGGAGGAGGAGGAAGAAATCCATTCCCCCCTGCTGGGGGGAGAAAGAAGAGGAAGGCCTCCACATAGGGGGAGGCCGAGGCGTCCAAGAAGGGGAAAACTTCCCATCTGGACAACTCCGCGGCGGCCATCTACAGCGGCGGGGAGTGGGAGCCCAGGGCCAAGCCCTTGGCCAAATCCTAAGTGCCCGGACACAGTAATATATCCAGCCCTTTTACTTTTATTGTTTTTAATATGATGGATCATGTGCTTGCAGTCTGGCTCAGTCCAACATCGATCTATCCTCCTCTTCGGAGGGATTGTTGGACCCATCGGTGATGACCAGCGAGTCCCTTCCGACGGCCTCTTCCCCAAAGGCACGGACAACACCGAGGTGTTGTCTCGAAGGATCCCTGGCTAGGGAGAGGATCAGGAGGCCGTCCCGATGGTGCCGGAGGGTAAAACCCCGGTTGCCGAACACATGGGGGACAGTCCCCTATGGACACCGACGATGGGGGCTATATCCAATTCGGCCCCCAGCCGCATACATCTCCGGAGACCCAAGTGGCTACGGATTCAGGCAGGCTACCTCTTTCAAACGAGGGGGCGAGCCAACTCCACCAGTGACCTCTGTCCATCCAGAGGCACCGGATAGATTATTGGAGGCACTGCAAGGCGCTTCCATTGTGGAAGAACATCGTACTCTTATGAGTGCGGTGATTGAGAAGGTCCAGTCCACCAAACTGAAGCCTGCACTAGCCTTCTAACATGCTTTCAGGTAAGTGATGTAATTGTAGAAAGAATATCATAGTGTAGACAGTAGCTGAGGGAGTCCTGGATTAGGGGGTGTCCGGATGGCCGGACTATGACCTTCGGCCGGACTCCCGGACTATGAAGATACAAGATTGAAGACTCCGTCCCGTGTCCGGATGGGACTTTCCTTGACGTGGAAGGCAATCTTGGTGATACGATATGAAGAGCTCCTCCCATTGTAACCGACTCTGTGTAACCCTAGCCCTCTCCGATGTCTATATAAACTGGGGAGTTTTAGTCCGTAGGATGAACAACAATCATACCATAGGCTAGATTCTAGGGTTTAGCCACTACAATCTCGTGGTAGATCTACTCTTGTACTACCCATATCATCAATATTAATCAAGCAGGAGTAGGGTTTTACCTCCATCGAGAGGGCCCGAACCTGGGTAAAAACATCGTGTCCCTTGTCTCCTGTTACCATCCGCCTAGACGCACAGTTCGGGACCCCCTACCCGAGATCTGCCGGTTTTGACACCGACATTGGTGCTTTCATTGAGAGTTCCTCTGTGTCGTCGCCTTTAGGCCCGATGGCTTCTTCTCTCGTCAATCGCGATACGGTCCGCGACGAGACTTTTCTCCCCGGACAGATCTTCGTATTCGGCGGCTTCGCACTGCGGGCCAACTCGTTTGGCCATCTGGAGCAGATCGAAAGCTATGCCCCTGGCCATCAGGTCAGGTTTGGAAGCTTAAACTACGTGGCCGACATCCGCGGGGACCTGATCTTCGACGGATTCGAGCCACGACCGAGCACGCCGCACTGTCACGATGGGCATGATTTAGCTCTGTCATCAGACAACACCCAGAGCGTCGCTCAGGTGTCCGCTCTGACCATTTGCTCGGAGCCCACTACGCCAGTCGGGGACGGACGGTTGGACGCCGCCCCGGAAACGGCAACCCCTACGGCGATAGAGCCGGATACCGGCCTAGTCCGTCGCAAGGCCCGTGACTCCAAGGTGCCGGACTCCGATCCGGACTCCGTAAATCCCGCACCGCTTCCGATTAAGCCCGATTGGGCTCCGGTCATGGAGTTCACCGCCGCGGACATCTTTCAGCACTCGCCTTTTGGTGATATCCTGAATTCATTAAAGCCTCTCTCTTTGTCAGGAGAGCCCTGGCCGGACTACGACCAACACGGTTGGGACGCGGACGACGAAGAAATTCGAAGCCCACCCACCACCCACTTCGTAGCCACCGTCGACGATTTAACTGACATGCTCGATTTCGACTCCAATGATATCGACAGCATGGACGCCGATAAAGGAGATGATCAGGAACCAGCACCTATAGGGCGCCAGAAAGCCACCTCATCATACAATGTATGTATGGTGGACACATAAAACAAAAACGACAACGAGGACCAAAAGGATGCGGCCAGGGACCGCTCCCCCGAAAAACAATCAAAACGGCGGCGTAAGCGCAAGGCCAAGCCCCACCTCGACAAAAACCCAGCCATAGAGCAGGGTGAATCAACGGACGACGAACATGCCGTCGAGCATCAGTCCAAACAGGGCGGCCAATCCGACAACCAATCCCCGGGAAAGATAATAGCCCGGACGACCTCACGCCAGACAAATTGCTGGAAGATCAGAACCTCCACCGAAGGCTCGTGGCCACTGCACATAGCCTGAAAAAGCAGAAGCGGAGGCTCAAGACAGCAGAAGATGCACTCAAGATCAGATGGGGTAAAGTACTCAATACCGCACACAAGTACGGCCGTAGTCGCCACACAAAGAGCTATCCGAAGCGGAAACTACTACCGGAATTTGACGAAGAGGCCATAAAGCCCCCACAGTCAAAAATAAGGAAGCTACAAGGTCGGATAGATGACCCTACGATCAATCTCACGCATCAAAGGACGACGCACTCCATATGGCGCGTGATCCGTCCAGGAATTCGCATTAGAAAACTGGGCCAACCAGATCCATCTACAGGCCAAGAAAGCAAGCTCCAGTGTGTGATGCAATGCAAAAAAAACCCGAACATCGCGGCACGCCTAAATACAGGGGCGCCGCACACCCCCTATGTTTTACCGATGAGGTGCTGGACCACGAATTCCCAGCCGGATTCAAGCCAGTGAACATAGAAGCATACGACGGAACAACAGACCCTGGAGTCTAGATCAAGGACTACATCCTCCACATACACATGGCCAGAGGAGACCACCTCCACGCCATAAAATACCTACCCCTTAAGCTCAAAGGGCCAGCCCGGCATTGGCTTAAAAGCCTTCCCGAAAACACCATGGGAAGTTGGGAAGTGCTTGAGGATGCTTTCCAAGCAAATTTTCAAGGGACCTATGTCCGACCCCCGGATGCAAATGATCTGAGTCATATAACTCAGCAGCCCGGAGAGTCAGCCCGGAAACTCTGGAACAGATTCCTTATAAAAAAGAATCAGATAGTCGACTGTCCGGACGCAGAGGCCCTAGCAGCTTTCAAGCATAGCGTCCGAGACGAATGGCTCGCCAGACACCTCGGCCAAGAAAAGCCGCGAACAATGGCCGCATTAACAAGCCTCATGACCCGCTTTTGTGCAGGAGAGGATAGCTGGTTGGCGAGAAGCAGCACCAGCGACCCGAATACGTCCGAACCCAGAGATGGGAACGGGAAGCCGCGCCGTAACAAAGAACCACGCCGGATAAAGGATAATAGCACGATGAGCACGGCAGTAAACGCCGGATTCAAAAGCTCTCGGCAAAATCAGAAAAAGCCGCCCCCAAAGGCGATAGGGACGAGCTATCCAACCTTAACAAAATTTTGGACAAAATATGTCAAATCCACAGCACTCCGGGGAGACCTGCAAACCACACCCACCGAGATTGTTGGGTCTTTAAACAGTCCGACAAGCTCAACGCCGAACACAAGGGGCTCAACTCACCAAGCGAAGATGACGATGCACCCCACAAGCAGAACACCGGAGAACAAAAGAAGTTCCCACAAGAAGTCAAGATAGTAAATCTACTTCATGTGACAAAAGGGAAGAGCAGAACGGCACCTACGAAGACACGCTCCGTACAGCCAGCCCCAGAGGAGCAACCCCACTGGTTGTTACAACCAATCACCTTTGATCATCAGGATTACTCTAGGGGAGACCAGAACGCAGGCTGGACTGCCTTGGTCGTAAATCCAATTATTAACGGATTCCAATTTACAAACGCCCTTATGGACGGCGGCAGCGACTTGAACCTGTTATATCAGGACATAGTCCGTAAACTCGGGGTCAACCCAGTTATAATCCACCACGGCAACACTTCCTTTCAAGGAGTAACACCAGGCCCGGATACCCCAAGTATGGGTTCCCTTATGTTAGAAGTCATGTTCGGATCAACCGACAACTTCCAAAGCGAGAAGCTAACATTCCACATCGCCCCATTCATAAGTCGCTATCAAGCGCTCCTGGGACGTGAAGCCTTCGCCCGCTTTAACGCAATACCGCATTATGCATCCCTTACACTCAAAATGCCCGGCCCAAAGGGCATCATTTCATTACAGGGGAACATAAATTGACCCCCAAAGTACGGGCAGGGGTGCAGCTGCCTAGACAGCCACCCACAAACCCAGCCCTGCTATCCCGGACACCGCTCAACGAGTCCGGCATTAACATGCTTAATAGCCACATACCCCCGTGCAAGTGGCTCCCGTGTGCTCGCGCCCGGAGACAATACCGCCCAACTATTGCTCCAACTATATTTTATTTTATTTCGATATAGATTTCTCGCACGCTTATTTTTTACTAAGTTCCTCCCTTTCGCAGACGAACATCGTGCTATGCCCGTCCAGGATACGGCACAACGGAGACACGGGCACAGACATGCAGCAGGGACCCGTTTCAAGGATTCTTTCCAGATTAAGACCCTGCGTAAACCTTTTTTTACTGTCTCTTGTTGATAACATCCCTCGGTTTTCTCTATAGCCGAGGAGGAGGCTGGCGTCTTGGCATGTGGCCGCGCCAGAATTTTTTGCACGTACCTGGACACTAGGGGCTTTTTTACCAAGGGCTCTACTTCGGCCCATCTTCATAAAGTCCGAATACCTTAGGGAGTGTTCAGCGTCGCGAGTTTGGCCCTATATGCATCAGCCCCGAATCATGTCTTTGGTCAAATGTTGGGTTTGCCCGACTCCTGTGTTTTGCTGCCTTATGTTCCGTTATATCGGCTAACGCGCCACCAGGAGAACTACTGCGATTGTGCCCCGGTTCGGCCAGGTGAGCACCTTAGTAGAGAAAGCCGAAAACTGACTGTCATGATATAGCGAGGGACTGGTCAACCACTCGATGACTTTCGGAATCTTTAGGATTCCCCCGCATTAACGAAGGGCCGCTTCCCGGTCAGGCACACTAGCGCCCCGAATTCGGGCGAGCGTGGTGCCCCTAGGGGCTATTCAGTAGCCCCACTGTCAAACTCCTATGGCTAAGTGGAAGTGATAAAGCATTATAGTCCGGTTGCCTAGTTCGCCGCGCCACCACCTCCTTTGTAGGACCAAGACGTTGGATTAAGTGTGAAAAAGCGCCTTTTTGTGAACACCCCCGCATTCTATGCGTGGGGGCTGAAGCCAACAACTGCCATCTTTCAGGTTATATACCAATATATACATTAAACGGCCGCACAGGAGGCATCATAATTCTTGCAAGCAGAAGTATAAAAAGCTTGTTTCATAAAAACAAAATGCATTTTACAAATAGTATAAGCTATTCAAACACAACATCCTTCGAGCACTGCGACTCTATTATACGAGCGCCAGGAAGAACTTCCTCAAAATAGTGCCTGGCAGGTACTCGGCTTTTGTCCGAATCCTGGGACGCAACAATACTGGCCTTCATATCTGCCCAGTATGTTTTGACACGGGCAAGAGCCATCTGTGCGCCCTCTATGCACGCCGACCTCTTCATTGCATCAGCATGCGGCACCGAACCAAGGAACTGCTGCACGAAGCCAAAATAACTCTTCGGCTCCGGCTTCTTCGGCCACAGACGACTTGCAACATACTTCATGGCGAGTCCGGATAATCTGTTCAGCTCCGCCCAGGCGGCTAAACGATCGGATACTGACAGTGGGCATTCTGGATTGTGGTACTGCGACCAAAAAAGCTCTTCCAACTCATGGTCACCCCGGTTGCGGAAGTGTTCGGTCGCGTCCACCGCACTTGCGGCCAAATCCAGATAAGCGTTTTCCGCACTCCACTGCCGGTCTAATGGAACATACTTGGGGTCTCCGAACTTCATCTGCAGCATATAAGGCTTTCCAGCCGTGATATCTCCGGCCTGACGCAACTCTTCCTTCATTGCTCTCATTGCAGGGCGAGTATCCTTGGCTTCGGCAGTGATCTTTTCAAGGTCCTTCTGAGCCGCCCTATGTCACATCCCTGGTCCTGTTATGCACTAGGCCAGACCTCATGTGAGCATCATGTTTTAATTCAACTGAAATTTGAATTGAGGGATTTTCAAAGCCTCAGAAACCTTCTAAAAATGATCAACATTAAAATCTTCTCAAAGAAGTCCAAGAAAATGTTCCTCTTAGTCTCTGAAAATATTGCAAAGAGGTAAAACTCAAAACAATATTTTTGGTATCTCAGAGTTAATTATTTTGGGCCATTTGAATTAATCCAATAACTATTTGCTTTGGATTTATATTTAATATATATTAAATATGACTCCAAATAATTCTGGAAGTTTGTGAGTGGCTTTGTATATATTTTAGCAAGCCACATAAAAACCTACAGAATTTATTAAAATGATTTAGTGTCTAAAACTAAATCAAAACAAACTACAGAAAATAGAAAACAGAATTAAATAGAAATAAAAGCAGAGAGGAGAGAAATCTTACCCGGCGCTCACCTCTCAGCCCAGCCGGCCCAGCTCCTGTGCGGCCTAGCCCACCAGGCGTCCCCCCCCTGTCGTCTTCCTCCCCTCGCCCCGAAGCAGCTCGGTGGCGAGCGCTGGCGATGCCCCGGCCACCTCCTGCTTGCCGCCTTCCTCTCGTCGCCCTGGACCCCGTCCGCGACGCCACGCACCCTCCCAGGCCTCGCACTCTCCCCCGTGCCTTCTCCCCCCTTCTCTGGCTCCCTCTCTCTTCCACCGAGCGGAGCCCCGTCGCCACCGACGCCGTTCGCCGCGGCCACAACCACCGCCTCGCCTCCCCGACGCCTCCCAAAGCTTTGCCTCGACCTACTCTTCCTCCCCACCGCTCCAAGCAACACCAGGAGCCTTGCAGTGACACCATCGCCGCCATCTTCACCGACGGGCATCGAAGATCGTCGGCCCGATTCTCCGTCTCCAGGTCGCCCCCGAGCCCACCGAGACGCGCTCTGCAACCACAGTGAGCTCATGGACCGACTCCCCCTCCTCTCCTACTCGCGTTCTTGCTCTAGCTCCGTTCCCCACCTCCGCCGAAGCTCGCCGCCGCCACGGCCGACGAGCTCCATGCTCCTGAACTCGTCCGCTCGCCCGAGCATCACCAGCGTGCTCGCCGCGCTCCTGTGAACCTGCAGCACCCACGGGTTCTCCCTGTTGTGCACCGTAGCACCGTTTGCGCCAACGCCCGAGGTCCGGCAGCCGCTGAGCTCGACGCCGGCGAAGATTACGGCCACCCCAGCTCGCCCCGGTTGCACTGTTGGATGCGCGGGATCGCCAGCTTCCTGTAGAGCCCAGCGGCACCTCGAATGGTTCCCTGTATCGCAATTCCGAGCCGCCCCGCCGCTATTGTCGTTGCCGGCGACATGTCGCTGGCAGGTTTGACCTGATCGGCCCGGGGTTTGACCTCCCCTGACGTGTGGGCCCAGGCGCCTGCTTAATTAGTGTTAGGTTAGTTAGTGTTAATTAACTTAGTTAATTAGGTGAGCCACTGACATGCGGGCCCCGCCCGGCTAACTAAGTTAGTTAGGGCTAATCATATTTAGGTTAGTCACTGATTAGTGGGCCCAATCCAGTTAGTTAGGGCTAACTAACTTGGTTAGTTGACTGGGTCACTGACCAGTGGGTCCCACTGGTCAGGTTTGACCTGGGGCGCCCAGTTGACTCTGCTGACGTCACAGTGACGTGGTGCTGACGCCATAAATCATTTCTGGATTTATTATTATTCAGAAAATTTCAAAAATGCCCTAAACTTCAAAAATTCATAGTAATTCAACCGTAACTCCAAATTAAATAATTTATATATGAAAAATTATCAGAAAAATTCAAGGAATCCATCTGTACCATTTTCATGCATGTTAGAACAACTTATAGCTGCTGTATAGCACAAATCAATTAAATGGCATTTGAATAATCACATATGGAGTTTGAATTTGAATCTTGTATTCAAACCAACTTCATTTAATCTGTTGCTAGTTGCATTAGCTCAAAACACATTCATATTGCCATGTCATAGCATGCATCATTTTGTGCATTGCATTGATTGTGTTCTTCTTTGTTGCCGGTATTTGTTCCCTCCCGGTAGACGATGTTCCGACGTTGTGATCATTGACACTGATGAAGACTCAATGTTATCTTCAGAAGTGCCAGGCAAGCAAAACCCCCTTGTTCATTCTGATAAAATCCCACTCTCTCGCTCCTGCTCTCTTTTACTGCTTTAGGACAACATCGATTCATCTGTTACTTGCTGCGGTAGCTGAACCCCTTTATCCTCTGCATGACCTGTCATTCCACAGTAATTAGATGAAACCCACTAGCATGAGTAGGAGTTGTTTGAGCCCTGTTGTGCCTACTCATTCATGCTTGTTTGTCATGCCTGCTACTGCTTAGAGTTGTGTCAGGTCTGATTCATCCGGGATGAATCAGAGGTGTGTGAACATGTCCTACTGTGCGTGAGCTAAGTGTGTGAACACGATTTGGTAAAAGGTAACGGTGAGAGGCCATGTAGGAGTACATGGTGGGTTGTCTCATTGAAGCCGTCCTTAGGAACTGAGTTCTGTGTTTGTGATCCATGATTCAGCTACTACCATACATTGGGCCCTGAAATATGACCCCGCTCGACTTCTTATTCACCCTAGTCCTCTGTCCAGGAGTTGCAAGTAGTTTCTGGTGTTTGTAGCTTACTGGAGGCCGTGGACAGCGCTGACCGTAGGGGTGGGCTGTGATGCGGTAGGTACGTGGCACGGTGTACCGGATGCCCGTTTGGTATCTCGGGAACCCTGTTCACATCGTTTGGGGCTGTGAGCGAAACTCCGGCCGGATCTCCTCATGGATGGAACCCGAATAGGCGATAAACCTGGACTAGAGACTTGAGTGTTTAGGTAGGTCGTGGTCTACACCCACGTCGGCTTTCGCTTGAAGTCTCCCGAGCACATGTCGTGTGCAGACGCTAAGTGGTGGAAACATGTATGAAGAAGTACACCCCTGCAGGGTTAACATCATCTATTCGAATAGCCGTGTCCGTGGAAAAGGACTTCTGGGTTGCTTATATCAGTTCATAGACAAGTGAAAGTGGATACTCTAAAATACGCAAGATAAGTGTGAGTGCTATGGATGGCGTTCTCGTAGGGAGACGGGAGCGGATCCATAGTGGTGTATTGATATGGTGAATATGTGGACTCGTGTGCGCCACCTCAAAAGAGTTACTTGCAGTCGTAGTTTAGATTAGCCACCGAGTCAAAGTTGGCTTGCTGCAGTTAAACTCCACCATCCCCTTTGTTGATAATGATGCATATGTAGTTAGTTCTGATGTAAGTCTTGCTGGGTACATTTGTACTCACGTTTGCCTATTTTATGTTTTTGCAGAGAGACTTCGGTCTGACTAGTAGTTCCACGTGGACTTCGACGTTTAGCTTGTTACCTCAGCTACGATCTTGTGCCCTCGGCAGGATCTGATAGATAGTCAGGCTTCTCAGCCTTTTCCATTTATAGATGTCTATACTCAGACATGATAGCTTCCGCTTGTGCTTTGACTTGTATGCTCTGAATGTTGGGTCGTGAGACCCCTGTTTGTAATATCTCGCTCCTCGGAGCCTAAGGAATAAATACTTGAGTTATAGAGTCATGTTGTGATGCCATGTTGTATTTGCACATATCGAGCATATTGTGTGTATGTTATTGAAATGCTTGGTATGTGTGGGATCTGACTATCTAGTTGTTTATTCTTAGTAGCCTCTCTTACCGGGAAATGTCTCCTAGTGTTTCCACTGAGCCATGGTAGCTTGCTACTGCTCCGGAACACTTAGGCTGGCCGGCATGTGTCCTTCTTCGTTCCTGTGTCTGTCCCTTTGGGGAAATGTCACGCGATGAATACCAGAGTCCTGTTAGCCCGCTACAGCCCGGTTCACCGGAGTCCTGCTAGCCCAGTGCTACAGCCTGGATTCACCCGCTGATGACCGACACGTTCGATGCTGGGTCATGGATGCCTGTCCCTGTAGGTTTGTGCCACTTTGGGTTTACGACTAGCCATGTCAGCCCGGGCTCCTTATCATATGGATGCTAGCGACACTATCATATACGTGTGCCAAAAGGCGCAAACGGTCCCGGGCGAAGGTAAGGCGACACCCGTGGGAATACCGTGCGTGAGGCCGCAAAGTGATATGAGGTGTTACATGCTAGATTGATGTGGCATTGAGTCGGGGTCCTGACAGCGTTGGTATCAGAGCTTGACTGCATGTAGGATTACCAAGCCAAACTGGTCGAAGTTGAGTCTAGAAATTCTTTAGTTATATAAGGGAATTGATCGTGGGATGCAACGTAAGGCTCTTTTTACTCCTTATACCTCATGGCCTTCTGATCCGAGTCATCTTATCTTTCCTACGGGGATTAAGAACTAGGATATCTCTTCCTTCTATCAGGATTACGTGTTACTAATCCGTAGACTCACAAGATTGTTGGATTTAAGTCTCAGTTCAGTTCCTATTACTTCTGTATGTTAACTGTTGATCTCGAAACCTTGATATTGTGTTTCTGAGTGGTTATGCCACCATTTTGTAGTATGTCTCAAATCTTTTCTGAGCATTTACAGCCGTTATGCTGTCCGAGTCATCCCATGTTTCTAAATAGTCTGATGCATTTGCAAAATCCTTTCCCTCTGGTTTTGATGTTCCTTTATGCCAGCTCAATCACACTAATTGTTGAGTTGAGGTATTCTATTGCCATGACATATATGTTGGAGCTACTATTATGACCCTAGGTGTTTTAGGGAGTCACCTAGTAATCTAGCAATGTTTTGTGTTCCCAGTGTGAAGATTCTGGCCATCATTGTCGAAAGCATCCCGTGATGCCATTTAGTTAGTAGGTATTCTATTCCTGGGTTTTGAACCCGAGATTCACTCTACTTACTTCTTGTTGATAGTGTTTGTTAGTTCCTTTAGGATATTAGTAACCTTTGCGATAGTCCTCAAAGGTCCGTGGTATATCGTTCTTCCAAATACCATGAACCATTCTTGGCAGGAGTTCTTCTGAACCAAAAGATGACAACAAGAGAGCTCTCGATGAGTTCTCCATGCTATATTGTGACTCTGCTAGCTCAACCTTTCTGCCTGGGTTATCCGGAAGAATTATGTTGAAATCGTTCGACATGCTAATCCATGCCTCCACAACTCGAAAAGTTATATGTTCCTTTGAGTTGTCCCTCTTTAGTTGTCTACTGACCTTCGTCTATCAATTGATAGTCAAGAGTATGCGTGCGTTCGTTTATCGATGCCTATTACTCTTGTGGTCCGTCAAGCCATTCTATCGTAGAATGACCAGGAGAAACAAACTCCAGTACCTCTTCCATATCCAGGATTGGGTCAAAGAAGTTGTGCTCCGCAGATCAAAATGCCAATCCAGCTTTTGCTCTGTTCTATCTTGGAGTATTACCATCTTTATATCGGGATTGTTATAGGAATTGCACACCATCCTATGAACTCTTGGTACAGTTATACTTCTTGCCATCATTGTCATTCCTCGGTCCTCGTGTTGATGCAACCGGAATACCGACAAATGAATTGTCATGTGTGAAATCAATACTCCTAGCAACCTTGTTGCTTGGTAGTTAAATGGACAATAACCTCATTCTTAACGTGTTGGTTCTTGAATCATCATTCTAAGATTGATCGTGCTACCTTGTCCATCTTCCTGGTGCACATGTCGATTGATGAGTTAGGATTTTTTCAAGTCCTCGCTCATTTGATCATATCGTCTTGCCCTGAAAAGCAAGATTGTTCTCGAGCTTAGTAACATATCGGTGGTTCATGATTTTCCGAATATCTTCTCGAAAGTATCACCAGGTTGTCACCTGACTGTTATGTTGAGCTCGTGATCAAGTTGGTTTTCCAATAAACCACTTTTTTTTCTTTTCCAAGAATCGGTGTTAGATATCCCTAAGCTAGTTGGTTAAGCTAGACAACAACTTGGAGAGTTGGAAGATAAAAGCTTGTCTGACTTAGTTCGTTCCAAAGGGATATTCTTGTGTAGTGTGTGTTGAAGAAAGATGGTATCTTCATCAATTGATCCTTGAGACCAGTTGCTGGAGCTATTGTCTTGCCAAAACTTTGATTTGAGTATGGGCTATTCTCAAATCAAATCCGAACCAACGATATTCGTAATGTTGTCTTACTCGTGGTTGATCCCTCGAGCATACACCACTACATCTTTGGTCTGACCAATGCTATCACCTTGTTCACCAAGTCGTGGAATTCCATCTTCATGGAAATCTCGATGATTTGTTGTTGAGCCCATCAACATCATTTTATCTTCTCCAAGATCTTGTTGGACAATAAGTTAGTGTTGGAAACTTTTGAAAGCATTATCTTCATGCTAGCTCATGAAGTATTTGTTTGATGAAAGGAGTGACTTCCTCTTATACACGTGCATTTGGTGAAAGTTGCCGCCGTGGATTTGAGAAAGTTAGTTTTGCTTCCTCTGGAATCATCCCAAGTCAGTCATGCATATGTGCGAAGTATTCTATGGTTCGGAGACTTGCAACCTTCATTCCATATGTGTTCCGAGCACACCAAGCTACTGATTGATTTGTTCAAGGAGAAGAAGTTCCTTCTTAAGAGCATGCCTTCTGCAAGGATTTTGATATCCTCGTTGATGGTTCCCCACCTGAACTCGGTACTGTTTTATCATAAGACTACCACGTGGTCATGTTTGTCTGGGACAGCGTGTTCACATGTTTGTAGCAGAACCAGCTCATGTTTTGGAGCTTACTATCGTAGTTCATTCCCCGAGAATCTCGCAACGTCATCTCTTCGATTTGTGTTGCAAACTTTCATTTCTCTTCCTAGACTCGATGAGTCTGGAATATACTGACACCAACCAGATCTGAATCTCAGGCAGATATGATGGTTTGGAACATTTCCCAAGAACTATAATACTGGTCTTGCGATAACCGGTAAAGTGGATGTCGTGGCCAATACACCCAGTCGGAAGACCTGTTATTATAATATGTTGATTGAGGAAGTTGGCCACCTCCCCATAAGGATTTCGTAGGATTTACCTCCGTAACTGTTCCTTATGGATTCTATTGCTCCCGAAGTCTGACCTTTTACTTGATGCTCTAGTTATCAAACCATATCTATGAATGGGATACGCTATCACATCAGGGAGAACATTAAAAGCGGAGTGCTAAATGTCTCTCGGTTGATCATCTAGATTTTGATCCCTTGGCCTCGCTAAGGTGAAATCTGAGAAGGTTATCTTCCTTTACATCTGCATCGTCCATCGCTATTCATCATGGTAGTATGTTGAGTTGTCAGCACCCTTGACGCGGTTGTTGATAAAACCTTGATGATTGTGGAAATGCTCAAGTTCTTGAGAGCACGCACAAGTGCTACGTGTTATCATCGGCGCTAACTGGGATTCCTCTCAGTTTCCTCGGCAATGCTATGACCTTCTCAAACAGTGAATTCACTCTCTATTGTTGGGTTCTTCCCCAGTTCCCAGAATCATTCCCAGCATTTGCATTTTATTCCCAGCTTGCACCGCCAATGTGCCATTCTACCATGGGTCTCTTCCATTTCCGATGATAAGCAAATTCATCCATTACGTTGTCTTCAACAAGGTAATCCACATCATCCAAGTTCGGGTATGCCATTCTACCGAACCCCTCTAAATGATCGATTATGATTTGCCTTAAGCTGGTATAAAGAGTTTCAAGGATCTTTGAATCAAAGGTAATTCTTTTTGCCACTTAAGGGGATATTTCTACGAGTCACCTTCCCTAAGGTGCATCGTTATGGTATCATGGCAACTCAAACTCCTCGCTACGTTGACAATCATTTACCACCTTCTTAAGCGTGAAATTGTTGTCTACCTAGTGAACCTTTGTCATCTGCTTCACTCCATTCCTATGGATGTGTGCTTCGTCTCTCAGCTCAAGAGATGTTGCTATGTCTCAATCCGTGGGTTAATCCTGAGTTGTTCGACCTTCGAGAAGAACAATTCTTTTAGGGTCTTCCCTTTCCTTTCGCTAACATGATAGTTGGAGTTCTCAGAGGAAGACTTCGAGACAAAGATGGTGTTTGAATCAACGTTCGTTTGAAGTGCAACCTGGATCGTGAAGATTGTGCTAGTTGCGTTCCCCCTTCACCTTACCCTACGCTTAAATCTCGGGACGAGATTTTTGTTTAGTGGGGGTGAGTTGTCACATCCCTGGTCCTGTTATGCACTAGGCCAGACCTCATGTGAGCATCATTTTTAATTCAACTGAAATTTGAATTGAGGGATTTTCAAAGCCTCAGAAACCTTCTAAAAATGATCAACATTAAAATCTTCTCAAAGAAGTCCAAGAAAATGTTCCTCTTAGTCTCTGAAAATATTGCAAAGAGGTAAAACTCAAAACAATATTTTGGTATCTCAGAGTTAATTATTTTGGGCCATTTGAATTAATCCAATAACTATTTGCTTTGGATTTATATTTAATATATATTAAATATGACTCCAAATAATTCTGGAAGTTTGTGAGTGGCTTTGTATATATTTTAGCAAGCCACATAAAAACCTACAGAATTTATTAAAATGATTTAGTGTCTAAAACTAAATCAAAACAAACTACAGAAAATAGAAAACAGAATTAAATAGAAATAAAAGCAGAGAGGAGAGAAATCTTACCCGGCGCTCACCTCTCAGCCCAGCCGGCCCAGCTCCTGTGCGGCCCAGCCCACCAGGCATCCCCCCCCTGTCGTCTTCCTCCCCTCGCCCCGAAGCAGCTCGGTGGCGAGCGCTGGCGATGCCCCGACCACCTCCTGCTTGCCGCCTTCCTCTCGTCGCCCTGGACCCCGTCCGCGACGCCACGCACCCTCCCAGGCCTCGCACTCTCCCCCGTGCCTTCTCCCCCCCCTTCTCTGGCTCCCTCTCTCTTCCACCGAGCGGAGCCCCGTCGCCACCGACGCCGTTCGCCACGGCCACAACCACCGCCTCCCCTCCCCGACGCCTCCCAAAGCTCTGCCTCGACCTACTCTTCCTCCCCACCGCTCCAAGCAACACCAGGAGCCCTGCAGTGACGCCATCGCCGCCATCTTCACCGACGGGCATCAAAGATCGCCGGCCCGATTCTCCGTCTCCAGGTCGCCCCCGAGCCCACCGAGACGCGCTCTGCAACCACAGTGAGCTCATGGACCGACTCCCCCTCCTCTCCTACTCGCGTTCTTGCTCTAGCTCCATTCCCCACCTCCGCCGAAGCTCGCCGCCGCCACGGCCGATGAGCTCCATGCTCCTGAGCTCGTCCGCTCGCCCGAGCATCACCAGCGTGCTCGCTGCGCTCCTGTGAACCTGCAGCACCCACGGGTTCTCCCTGTTGTGCACCGTAGCACCGTTTGCGCCAACGCCCGAGGTCCGGCAGCCGCTGAGCTCGACGCCGGCGAAGATTACGGCCACCCCAGCTCGCCCCGGTTGCACTGTTGGATGCGCGGGATCGCCAGCTTCCCGTAGAGCCCAGCGGCGCCTCGAATGGTTCCCTGTATCGCAATTCCGAGCCGCCCCGCCGCTACTGTCGTCGCCGGCGACATGTCGCCGGCAGGTTTGACCTGATCGGCCCGGGGTTTGACCTCCCCTGACGTGTGGGCCCAGGCGCCTGCTTAATTAGTGTTAGGTTAGTTAGTGTTAATTAACTTAGTTAATTAGGTGAGCCACTGACATGCGGGCCCCGCCCGGCTAACTAAGTTAGTTAGGGCTAATCATATTTAGGTTAGTCACTGACCAGTGGGCCCAATCCAGTTAGTTAGGGCTAACTAACTTGGTTAGTTGACTGGGTCACTGACCAGTGGGTCCCACTGGTCAGGTTTGACCTGGGGCGCCCAGTTGACTCTGCTGACGTCACAGTGACGTGGTGCTGACGCCATAAATCATTTCTGGATTTATTATTATTTAGAAAATTTCAAAAAATGCCCTAAACTTCAAAAATTCATAGTAATTCAACCGTAACTCCAAATTAAATAATTTATATATGAAAAATTATCAGAAAAATTCAAGGAGTCCATCTGTACCATTTTCATGCATGTTAGAACAACTTATAGCTGCTGTATAGCACAAATCAATTAAATGGCATTTGAATAATCACATATGGAGTTTGAATTTGAATCTTGTATTCAAACCAACTTCATTTAATCTGTTGCTAGTTGCATTAGCTCAAAACACATTCATATTGCCATGTCATAGCATGCATCATTTTGTGCATTGCATTGATTGTGTTCTTCTTTGTTGCCGGTATCTGTTCCCTCCCGGTAGACGATGTTCCGACGTTGTGATCGTTGACACTGATGAAGACTCAATGTTATCTTCAGAAGTGCCAGGCAAGCAAAACCCCCTTGTTCATTCTGATAAAATCCCACTCTCTCGCTCCTGCTCTCTTTTACTGCATTAGGACAACATCGATTCATCTGTTACTTGCTGCGGTAGCTGAACCCCTTTATCCTCTGCATGACATGTCATTCCACAGTAATTAGATGAAACCCACTAGCATGAGTAGGAGTTGTTTGAGCCCTGTTGTGCCTACTCATTCATGCTTATTTGTCATGCCTGCTACTGCTTAGAGTTGTGTCAGGTCTAATTCATCCGGGATGAATCAGAGGTGTGTGAACATGTCCTACTGTGCGTGAGCTAAGTGTGTGGACATGATTTGGTAAAAGGTAACGGTGAGAGGCCATGTAGGAGTACATGGTGGGTTGTCTCATTGAAGCCGTCCTTAGGAACTGAGTTCTGTGTTTGTGATCCATGATTCAGCTACTACCATACATTGGGCCCTGAAATATGACCCCGCTCGACTTCTTATTCACCCTAGTCCTCTGTCCAGGAGTTGCAAGTAGTTTCTGGTGTTTGTAGCTTACTGGAGGCCGTGGACAGCGCTGACCGTAGGGGTGGGCTGTGATGCGGTAGGTACGTGGCACGGTGTACCGGATGCCCGTTTGGTATCTCGGGAACCCTGTTCACATCGTTTGGGGCTGTGAGCGAAACTCCGGCCGGATCTCCTCATGGATGGAACCCGAATAGGCGATAAACCTGGACTAGAGACTTGAGTGTTTAGGTAGGTCGTGGTCTACACCCACGTCGGCTTTCTCTTGAAGTCTGCCGAGCACATGTCGTGTGCAGACGCTAAGTGGTGGAAACATGTATGAAGAAGTACACCCCTGCAGGGTTAACATCATCTATTCGAATAGCCGTGTCCGCGGAAAAGGACTTCTGGGTTGCTTATATCAGTTCATAGACAAGTGAAAGTGGATACTCTAAAATATGCAAGATAAGTGTGAGTGCTATGGATGGCGTTCTCGTAGGGAGATGGGAGCGGATCCATAGTGGTGTATTGATATGGTGAATATGTGGACTCATGTGCGCCACCTCAAAAGAGTTACTTGTAGTCGTAGTTTAGATTAGCCACCGAGTCAAAGCTGGCTTGCTGCAGTTAAACTCCACCATCCCCTTTGTTGATAATGATGCATATGTAGTTAGTTCTGATGTAAGTCTTGCTGGGTACATTTGTACTCACGTTTGCCTATTTTATGTTTTTGCAGAGAGACTTCGGTCTCACTAGTAGTTCCACGTGGACTTTGACGTTTAGCTTGTTACCTCAGCTACGATCTTGTGCGCTCGGCAGGATCTGATAGATAGTCAGGCTTCTCAGCCTTTTCCATTTATAGATGTCTGTACTCAGACATGATAGCTTCCGCTTGTGCTTTTACTTGTATGCTCTGAATGTTGGGTCGTGAGACCCCTGTTTGTAATATCTCGCTCCTCGGAGCCTAAGGAATAAATACTTGAGTTATAGAGTCATGTTGTGATGCCATGTTGTATTTGCACATATCGAGCATATTGTGTGTATGTTATTGAAATGCTTGGTATGTGTGGGATCTGACTATCTAGTTGTTTATTCTTAGTAGCCTCTCTTACCGGGAAATGTCTCCTAGTGTTTCCACTGAGCCATGGTAGCTTGCTACTGCTCCGGAACACTTAGGCTGGCCGGCATGTGTCCTTCTTCGTTCCTGTGTCTGTCCCTTCGGGGAAATGTCACGCGATGAATACCAGAGTCCTGTTAGCCCGCTACAGCCCGGTTCACCGGAGTCCTGCTAGCCCAGTGCTATAGCCTGGATTCACCCGCTGATGACCGACATGTTCGATGCTGGGTCATGGATGCCTGTCCCTGTAGGTTTGTGCCACTTTGGGTTTACGACTAGCCATGTCAGCCCGGGCTCCTTATCATATGGATGCTAGCGACACTATCATATACGTGTGCCAAAGGGCGCAAACGGTCCCGGGCGAAGGTAAGGCGACACCCATGGGAATACCGTGCGTGAGGCCGCAAAGTGATATGAGGTGTTACATGCTAGATCGATGTGGCATTGAGTCGGGGTCCTAACACCCTATCTTCCTGTTCAAGAATTTTACAGCGGTCGGTAGCATCCTGCAACTTTATGGCCATCTCGGCTATTTCGTTCTTGCTCTGGCGGTGAGCAGCCTGTTCGGCTTTTAGCTCTTCAGCCGCTTTAACGGCAGCCGCATCACTTTTCCTTGCTTGCTCCTTGGCTCGGGCAAGTTCCGCCCGAAGTTTCTCCACGGCAGCAGCACCATCTACATAAAGTACATATATAAGGCCCGAGCATCAAGCTCCTATTACCGGGTGTCTTTTGAACATACCTTGAGCCTCCTTCAGCCGCTTATTTACAAGCGCGATGTCGGCATCTGCTACATCAAGTTGCCGCTTTAGTTCGGCAGATTCATCAGTTCGGCTAGCCACCGAACGCCTCGCCACCTTCATGGAATAGGCGACATATTATACCTGGGGTTATGATCCTCCGTGCGCCGTCACTCGTGACGACACACCGAGTCTCAGGGGCTACTATTCATACAGGGCACATTTAATATGCAGCTCTACCAAAAGGTACACCTTCTTACGTACCTCAAAGCCTGTTAGTAAACTCCTGGCAGCTTCTTACAATCCGCTTTCCGCGGATGAAATCCTTCCTATTACCGTATTCATCAACGTACGATATTCTTCTGAGATGGACACCCTACCAAGAAGATCCTTCAGCCCCTCCGATGGTGCACCAGAGGGTGCCGGACTAGCCTGATGACCTTTTCCAGGGTCCGGACTCGGAAAAACCCTCCGGGACGACACCTCGGGGTCGCCAGCCTCGCGAGACGGTGCAACAAGGGGAGGCATTTCGCTCTCTATCATCTCTGGACGAAGATCCCCTGAGGATGAGCTCTGCTGAGAAGGGTTGAGATCCGAAATGCAAGGTAATGTTTCGGTTATTTTCCTCAGAAATAAAACAGGAACATCATTCATTATGGAACCCCTCCCTTCACTTACGTCTCGGGGGAGAGCGGGTCCCCTTTAGGGGGCGATTCGGCTGGGGTGTTCTCCGGTGCCGAACCCTCTGGCGAAGATTTCTTCCCCTGTTTTGAGATTATCACCTCCGGGTCTTCAGAGGCAGTCCTTTTCTTTCCCTGGTCGGGGGAATTCTCGATTCTTCCCTTCCTAACAGCCTCCTTCGCGGATGCGGTGGCTCCCTGGTTCCTCCTTTCGCCTTCCGCTAAAGGCGCGACCTCCAGCATCCTGGTCAGCATGGGATTCGGCACGGTCTCGGGCAGGGGGGCCGGACACCTAATAAGCTTTGCCTTTGCCATCCACTCATGTTCATAGGACAACTCTGTTAAAGGGTAATTTTGTGATAAAAATACGGATGGTGCATCCAAATACTGGGCTACTTACTTTAGCATCCGGGCGATTGCAGCTCAGACCCGCGTCCTCAGACAAATCCGGACACCTTGCTTGTGATCCGAAGAACAATTTGTACATCCCCATGGGCATCGTTCCCATAAAATGTTGTAGGACTTGTGGTCCCTCCGGATTGAACTCCCACAGGCGGAGAGGTCGACATTTGCAGGCAATGTGCGGCGAATCACCATGACTTGCGCCAATACGGTCAAATTGATATCTCTTTCTAGAAGATCTCGAATACGGCCCTGCAGCAAGGGCACGTCTTTGGGCGGCCCCCAGATAAGGCCTTCATTAACCCATGACGCCAGCCATAGTGGGGGACCCGAGCGGAAAGTAGGTGGTGCCACCCATGTGGTACCCCTAGGGGCTGTGATATAAAACCAGTCCCGTTGCCATAAGCCGAGCTCCTCTTGAAAAGAGCCTTCGGGCCATGGAGCGTCGTCTATCTTGCTTATTATAGCTCCTCCGCACTCAGCGTGCTGCCCCTCGATCATCTTCGGTTCCACTTTGAAGGTTTTTAGCCACAATCCGAAGTGAGGAGTAATATGGAGGAAGGCCTCGCACACGATGATGAATGTTGAGATCTGGAGGATGGACTCCGGAGCTAGGTCGTGGAACTCCAGCCCGTAGTAAAACATAAGCCCCCTCATGAAGGGATCGATCGGGAAGCCTAGCCCCCGAAGGAAGTGAGATGCGAATACCACGCTTTCACCAGGCTGGGGAGCGGGAATAGCTTGCCCTTGAGTAGGCAGTCTATGCGAGATTTTGCCGGTTAGATACCTGGCATCTCTCAGCTTTCGTACATCTTCTTCCGTGATGGAGGAAGGCATCCACCAGCCTTGAGGGTCGGAGCCGGACATCTTCGAAGGTCCGAAGCGCCTAAAACTAGAGCTTTGGGTGTTGGAACTCGAGGCGAGGGACGGATTTGATTGGTTTGAGAAGAAGGGAGCCGGGCCTTGGTTCCTTTATAAAGGAGATGAATATCAAGAGCCCTCCCCGTGACTGTTTGAGACTCGCTTTCAATTAGGGAGTCATACCTAAGTCGCGGTTGGGTTACCCACACCCGTATTGATGAGAATCCCGGAATAAGGGGACACGATCTCTGCTTTGACAAGACGTGCCGAGGAAACTGCCTCGCTAAACACGCTAAGGTGGAATAATAAAATGAATAAAAAACCTGGCCGTGGCATGATGTCACGCCGCGGAATACGTCAGCAGATCTGATTAACGCAAATATTATTCTCTCTATGGTGGAATGTGGAACTTATTTTGCAGAGCCGGACACTACCCTGGTGTTCAACATCTTCTATGAAATATTCGGAGGAGGAACCCGCCTTGCAATGCCGAAGACAACTTGCACGCCGGACTCGTCGTCATTGAAGCCTGGTTCAGGGGCTACTGAGGGAGTCCTGGATTAGGGGGTGTCGGATGGCCGGACTATGACCTTCGGCCAGACTCCCGGGCTATGAAGATACAAGATTGAAGACTCCGTCCCGTGTCCGGATGGGACTTTCCTTGACGTGGAAGGCAAGATTGGCGATACGATGTGAAGATCTCCTCCCATTGTAACCGACTTTGTGTAACCCTAGCCCTCTCCGGTGTCTATATAAACCGGGGAGTTTTAGTCCGTAGGACGAACAACAATCATACCATAGGCTAGATTCTAGGGTTTAGCCACTCCGATCTCGTGGTAGATCTACTCTTGTACTACCAATATCATCAATATTAATCAAGCAGGAGTAGGGTTTGACCTCCATCGAGAGGGCCCGAACCTGGGTAAAAACATCATGTCACTTGTCTCCTGTTACCATCCGCCTAGACGCACAGTTCGTGACCCCCTACCCAAGATCCGCCGGTTTTGACACCGACAGTAGCCCCTGATGCTTTGTTTGGTGTTCGGAAAGAAAAGCCGAACAAAGGATCAAAATAATTTTCGCAGGAGTCTAACATAAGATGTCTATGTGAATAAGCAGGCGTCACTGCTGGCTGCTGCCGCTCATACTGCGGAGGTATCTGGACTGAAGCAGAATCTAGAGCGAGCCGAGGAAGAGCTCGGCCTCGTGAAGAAGCAGCTGGAAGAAATCAAAGGTATGTAGTAACCCGCTTGTATATTTAGGAAGGATGAATGGTTCGCACTGACTAAAGTGTCATGAACTTTATTAGGGGCCACGACCGAAGTAGCGGCCCTCAAGAAGGCGTTGGCCGAGGCTGAGGACAAAGCAGCCAAGGAACATGCTGCGCACGAGAAGCAGGAGGCCTGGGTCAGCAAGGTCCAGCAAGAGCTCGAGGACGCCGTCAAGAAGTACGAGTCCTTGGAGCGTGATTCTAAGACTCAAGAGTCCGAACTTGCCAAGGCCCGCCAGAGCATGCAAGATGCCCGAGCCGAAGCCCAGAGCGCCCTCCAGGAAATCCAGGCTGCCAAGAAGATTGCGGCGGGTAAGGCTTTCATTATGCAAAGCAAGTATGTGAAGGAGACGTTCCTTTTACTTACCCGAATTTGGAGCTCTCCAGGGACGTTCACGAATCTGCCACGCAGCATATCAGATGCTGCCGAATTTTATCGAGCCAAAGAAGGGAGCTCTACGGAGAAGTTGTTCTGGTTGCAATACCTTGGACCAGAACATCCGGTGCCCTTTAGCAACCAGCTAAAACAGCTTGTCGAGCTGCACAAGGCGACCGAACTAGCCATGAAAGACCTAATAGTCTGGCTATGGCCTGCCGAGCCCATGCCCAGTAGCTACATCAGACTCATTAAGCGGCTTGTGAGTGCCTGCCCACGGATTGAAGTTATAAAGCGGTCGGTCTGCATTGAAGGTGTGCGGATGGCCCTTGCCCGTGCCAAGGTGCACTGGGCGAAGATGGATGCCAAGAATCTGATGACCGAGGGGCCGCCTGAGGGCAAGCAGCACCGCCGTCCCGAGATGTATTTTGACAGTGTCCTGGAGGGATCCCGCCTTGTGGCGGAGCAATGTGCGAAGGATGTTATATTCCCATGAAAACATTCATGTTATCCTGTCCTGTAATATTAAACAGATTCGTTATGTAATATAATGTCGGTTAGTTTAAAATTTTACCTCTTGTGTGGCCTTTTATGAAAATCTGAGAGTTGGCCAGTCATCGGATTCTGCCCCCATGTAGATAGTACGGGGGTGTTCGGGATAAATATAAACACTCTTTACTCCAAATTTTGGTCCTTAAAGGAGGTGTTTAACGCAATGAACAAGGCAATCGGACTATAAGGCTTTATCACCCTCACTTAGCCATAGGAGTTTGACAATGAAAATTTTGGTGAAGCCCCTGGTATTCGGAAGGCCGAACTCGGGGCGCTATGCACGCCTAATAGGATAAGAACCGATTCCTCTCATAAAGCAGAAAAAATCTCTAAGGATTTGAAAACCTCTCTAACAGCTGACCAGCTCTCGCCGCATCATGACAGTCAGTTTTTGGCTTTCTCTACTGAGGTGCTCGTCCAGAAGAATCGAGACACAGTCGCAGTAGTTATCCATTTACTACCCTAGCCGATATAGCGGAACGTAAGGTAGTAAGCACAGGAGCTGGGCAACCCAACTATTGACCAAAGACATGATTCGGAGCCGATGCATATAATGCTATAAGTTTGGGGTGCCGAACTGTACTGTAAAAGTGTTCGGACTTTATTGTCGTACTGCGGGGCGTGATGAAGCCCCTGGCGAATTAATGCGTACCAGAGTGTACGGGTGCAATTCATAAAAAATACAAAGACAAGGAAAAAATCAAGTAATAAGCTGACGCTGCAAATATTGAGCCACAAACTATTTTCCATTGTAATTTGATTGATACGTCGAGGCGTACTTGTACAAGTAATGCAATAAGCAAGTAAGGCTATTTAACATGCCATGACCAAGCGCGAGCTGCGTGCGGGTATTCAAAACAGGTATAACGATCATTAGCAGAGACCACCTGGGAATTCCCTTGTACGTGAAAGCCCCTTGCCTTCTGGGTGTGTCCGTCCTGTGATGGGTCCAATGATCAGGTTATCAGAAAATCCTCAAGAATAGAAAGAACTTGAAAGAAAGAGAAAAAGTGAAGGAATGCCGATCCAGAGGCGGTTGAGCCGCATTGTGGACCGCAGTCTAGTTGTGCTTCCGTCCATGCCCATGGTACTTTAAGTGCATAGTTATGTAGGCACGGCACGAATGTCATCGCTTGATTGGGACTGGGACGGAGGCTGAATTGCTAGTCGAGCTCTGGACGAGCTGGAAGGTCCTACTGCAGAGTAGTTCGGACTCGCTTGACGGTGTGTGGGGGCTTTACTACCGAATTGAGGTTCTTCCTAAAAAGGCTACTCTGTACTTCTGCAGCAAGGGCCGCGGTGCGCTCCTCCGTACGGAGGGAGCGCTCCGTATTTCCATTGACCATTATTACACCGCGTGGTCCGGGCATCTTGAGCTTGAGGTAGGCGTAGTGCGGCACCGCATTGAATTTAATAAATGCAGTTCGTCCAAGCAGTGCATGATAACCACTGCGGAAAGGGGTGATATCGAAGATTAACTCTTCCCTTCGGAAATTATCCGGGGATCCAAAGACCACTTCCAGTGTGATTGAGCCTGTACAGCAGGCCTCTACACCTGGTATGACACCTTTAAAGGTGGTTTTTGTGGGCTTGATCCGTGAGGGATCGATGCCCATTTTGCGCACTGTATCCGGATAGAGCAGGTTCAGGCTACTGCCACCATCCATGAGGACTCTCGTGAGATGGAATCCATCAATAATTGGGTCAAGAACCAGTGCGGCTGAACTGCCGTGATGGATACTGGTCGGGTGGTCCCTGCGATTGAAGGTGATCGGACAGGAGGACCATGGGTTGAACTTTGGGGCGACTGGCTCCATCGCGTAGACGTCCCTGAGTGCACACTTGTGCTCCTTCTTGGGGATATGGGTGGTGTATATCATGTTCACCATTTTGATTTGAATTTCTTCTGTCCCCCTGTGTTCGGTGGTCGGGGTTCCTCGTCATCGTCATTGCTTTGTGACCCTTTCTCCTTATTCTCGGCATTTAACTTGCCATCCTGTTTGAAGATCCAACATTCCTTGTTGGTATGATTGGCTGGTTTATCAGGAGTGCCATGGATTTCGCATGGTCGATCGAGTATGTGGTCCAGACTGGACGGGCCCGGATTGTTTCTTTCAAATGGCTTCTTCTGCTGACCGGACTTAGAGCCACTAAATCCGGCATTGACCGCCGTGTCCTCGGTGCTATCATTGTTGTTTCGACGCTTATGCCTATTGTGTCGATGCTTGCCGTTGCTGTTTCTGGCTTCAGAAGTGCCATGTTCGCTTGAATTGTTGTTGCTACGGGCTAGCCAGCTATCTTCGCCGGCACAGAAGCGGGTCATGAGTGTCGTAAGGGCTGACATGGACTTCGGTTTTTCCTAGACGAGGTGTCTGGCCAGCCATTCGTCGCAGATGATGTGCTTAAAGGCCGCCAGGGCTTTGGCGTCCGGACAATCGATGATCTGGTTCTTTTTAGTTAGGAACCGAGTCCAGAATTTCCTGGCTGACTCTCCGGGCTGTTTGATTATATGACTTAGTTCATCGGCATCCGGAGGTCGGACATATGTGCCTTGGAAGTTGTCGAGGAAGGCGCCCTCCAATTCCTCGTAGCTGCTAATGGAATTTTCGGGCAGACTATTTAACCAGTATCTAGCTGGTCCCTTAAGTTTGAGCGGGAGGTATTTGATGGCGTGAAGATCATCGCTGCGGGCCATGTGAATCTGGAGAAGAAAATCCTCAATCCACACCGCGGGGTCTGTTGTGCCATCATATGATTCAATGTTTACAGGTTTAAACCCTTCTGGGAAATCATGTCCCATTACTTCGTCAGTGAAGCAAATGGGGTGTGCGGCGCCTCTATATCGGGCCAAGTCGTGACATAGCTCGGATGGAGCTCGTCTGTGTTTTTCAGCCCGGACGTCATTATGTTTGTCACGTTCAGCTAGATGGCCATTGTCGCGCGTCGAGGCACGCAACCCGTGATCCATAGATTGATCTTGTCTGACCTGCTCTCTTTTCCAAATCGCGTCACAATGTGTATATCCCCGAGATATTGTATTTCTGTTTGTTCGACGAGGTGGTGCGGGCTGGTGATACGTCCATTTTGCATCATGCTTTTATATCAATATTTATTGCATTATGGACTGTCATTACATATTATATCTCAATACTTATGTCTATTCTCTCTTATTTTACAAGGTTTACCATGAAGAGGGAGAATGCCGGCAGCTGGAATTCTAGCTAGAAAAGGAGCAAACATTGGAAACCTATTCTGCACAACTCCAAAAGTCCTGAAACTCCACGAAACAACTTTTTGGATTTATTAAGAATTTATGAGCGAAAGAAATAGGCCAGGGGGCCCACACCCTGTTCAGGAGACAGGGGGCGCCCCCCCTATAGGGCGCGGCCCCCTATCTCCTGGGCCCCCTGGTGGGCCTCCGGTGTCCATCTTCTGCTATATCATCACCCTTACCCTGGAAAAAATCATGGGCAAGCTTATAGGACGAAACTCCGCCGCCACGAGGCAGAACCTTGGCGGAATAAGTCTAGGGCTCTGGCGGAGCTGTTCTGCTGGGGACACTTCCCTGTGGGAGGGGGAAATCATCACCAACATCATCACCAACGATCCTTTCATCGGGAGGGGGTCAATCTCCATCAACATCTTCACCAGCACCATCTTCTCTCAAAACCCTAGTTCATCTCTTGTATCCAATCTTGTATCAAAACCACAAATTGGTACCTGTGGGTTGCTAGTAGTGTTGATTACTCCTTGTAGTTGATGCTAATTGGTTTACTTGGTGGAAGATCATATGTTCAAATCCTTTATGCATATTATTACTCCTCTGATTATGAATATGAATATGCTTTGTGAGTAGTTACCTTTGTTCCTGAGGACATGGGTGAAGTCTTGCTATTAGTAGTCATGTGAATTTGGTATTCGTTCGATATTTTGATGAGATGTATGTTGTCTTTCCTCTAGTGGTGTTATGTGAACGTCAACTACATGACACTTCACCATTATTTGGGCCAAGAGGAAGGCATAGGGAAGTAATAAGTAGATGATGGGTTGCTAAAGTGAAAGAAGCTTAAACCCTAGTTTATGCATTGCTTCGTTAGGGGTTGATATGGGCCCATATGTTTAATGTTGTGGTTAGGTTTACCTTAATACTCCTTTTTGTAGTTGCGGATTGCTTGCAATAGGGGTTAATCATAAGTGGGATGCTTATCCAAGTTAGGGCAGTACCCAAGTGCCGGTCCACCCACATATCAAATTATCAAAGTACCGAACACGAATCTTACGAACGTGATGAAAACTAGCTTGATGATAATTCCCAATGTGTCCTCGGGAGCTCTTTCCTCATTATTAGAATTTGTCCAGGCTTATCCTTTGCTACATAAAGGATTGGGCCACTTTGCTGCACTTTATTTACTTTATTTACTTTTTCCTCGTTACTATTTATCTTATCACAAAACTATCTATCCCCTATAATTTCAGTGCTTGCAGAGAAAACCTTACTAAAAACTGCTTATCATTTCCTTCTGCTCCTCGTTGGGTTTGACAGTCTTACTTATCGAAAGGACTACGATAGATCCCCTACACTTGTGGGTCATCAAGACTCTTTTCTGGCACCGTTGCCGGGGAGTGTAGCGCTTTTGGTGAGAGGAACTTGGTAAGGAAACATTTATTTAGTGTGCTGAAATTTTCTGTTACTTGTCACTATGGAAACTAATCCTTTGAGGAGCTTGTTTGGGGTATCTTCACCCCAACCAGAAGACCAAAGAGATGCTCCTCAACCTACTGAACCTTATGAAAATATTCACTTTGAGATTCCTTCGGGTATGATAGAAAAACTGCTAGCTAATCCTTTTGCACGAGATGGAACTTTGCATCCCGACCTACACCTTATGTTTGTGGATGAAGTTTCTGGATTATTTAAGCTTGCAGGTATCCCCGATGATGTTTTCAAAAGGAAGGTATTCCCTTTATCTTTGAAGGGAGATGTAATGACATGGTATAGGCTATGTGATGATACGAGATTTTGGAATTATAAGCGACTGAAGTTGGAATTTCACCAGAAGTTCTTTCCTATGCATCTTTTTCATCGCGATCGTAATTACATATACAATTTCTAGCCTCGCGAAGGAGAAAGCATCGCTCAAGCTTGGGGGAGGCTTAAGTCAATGTTATATTCATGCCCCAATCATGAGCTCTCTCGAGAAATGATTATTCAGAATTTTTATGCTCGACTTTCTCTTGATAATCGCAACCTGCTCGATACTTCCTGTGCTGGTTCCTATATGCTGAAGACTATTGATTTCAAATGGGACTTATAGGAAAGAATTAAACGCAACTCTGAAGATTGTGGTTCCGACGATGGTAAGGAGTCAGGTATGACACCTTAGTTCGATTGTGTTAAATCTTTTATGGATACCGATGCTTTCCGTGGATTTAGCTCTAAGTATGGACTTGATTCTGAGATAGTAGCTACTTTTTGTGAAACTTTTGCTACTCACGTTGATCTCCCTAAAGAGAAGTGGTTTAAATATAATCCTCCTGTTGAAGTGAAGGTAGTTGCACCTATTACAGTCGAAGAAAAGACTATTACATATAGTGATCCTATTATTCCTATTGCTTATGTCGAAAAACTTCCTTTTCCTGTTTGGATAAAAGATCATGTTAAAGCTTCGACTGTTGTTCGTAAGAGTAATACTAGGACTTATACACCTCCTGAGAAAATTAATGTTGAACCTGGTATTGCTATGATTAAAGATCTCTTGGGTGAGGACTTAGATGGGCATGTTATCTCTTTCTTGGGTGAAACGGCTAATATTGCTAGACCCGATACTAAGACACGTAGACCTGTTGTAGGCACGCGTGTTATTTCTGTTAAAATAGGAGATCATTGTTATCATGGCCTATGTGATATGGGTTCTAGTGCTAATGCGATACCTTATGATCTTTATAAAGAAATTATGCACGATATTGCACCTGTTGAATTAGAAGACATTGATGTTACTATTAAGCTTGCTAATAGGGACACCATTAAAACTATTGGGATTGTTAGAGATGTTGAAGTCTTGTGTGGGAAGATTAAATACCCTGCTGATTTTCTTGTTCTTGCTTCCCCACAAGATGATTTTTGTCCCATTATTTTTGGTAGACCCTTCTTGAATACTGCTAGTGCTAAGATTAATTGTGAAAAGAATATTGTCAGTGTTGGCATAGATGGTATGTCTCATGAGTTTAATTTCGCTAAGTTTAGTAGACAACCTCGTGAAAGGGAACCACCTAGTAAGGATGAAATTATCGGTCTTGCTTCCATTGCTGTTCCTCCAACTGATCCGTTAGAACAATATTTGTTAGACCATGAAAATGATATGTTTATGAAGGAAATGGAAGAAATAGATGAAGTGTTCCTTAAACAAGAACCTATGCTAAAACATAACCTTCCCGTTAAAATTCTTGGGGATCCCCCTCCACCCAAGGGTGATCCCGTGTTTGAACTCAAACCCTTACCTGATAATCTCAAGTATGCTTATCTTGATGAAAAAGAAATATATCTTGTTATTATTAGTGCTAACCTTTCAGAGAAAGAAGAAGAAAGATTATTGAAAACTCTGAAGAAGCACCGAGCTACTATTGGATATACTCTGGACGATCTCAAGGGCATTAGTCCCACACTATGTCAACACAAAATTTCAGTGGAGAAAGATGCCAAACCAGTTAGAGACCCTCAAAGACGATTAAACCCCAAAATGAAGGAAGTGGTGAGAAAGGAGATTCTAAAACTCCTTGAGGCAGGTATTATTTATCCCGTTGCTGATAGTGAATGGGTAAGCCCTGTCCACTGTGTCCCTAAAAAGGGGGGTATTACCGTTGTTCCTAATGATAAAGATGAATTGATCCCGCAAAGAATTATTACAGGCTATAGGATGGTAATTGATTTCCGTAAGTTAAATAAAGCTACTAAGAAAGATCATTACCCTTTACCTTTTATTGATCAAATACTAAAAAGGCTATCCAAACACACACATTTTTGCATTCTAGATGGTTATTCTGGTTTCTCTCAAATACCTGTGTCTGCGAAGGATCAATCTAAAACTACTTTTACTTGCCCTTTTGGTACTTCTGCTTATAGACGTATGCCTTTTGGTTTATGTAATGCACCTGCTACCTTTCAAAGATGCATGATGGCTATATTTTCTGATTTTTGTGAAAAGATTTGTGAGGTATTCATGGATGATTTCTCCGTCTATGGATCCTCTTTTGATGATTGTTTGAGCAACCTTGATCGAGTTTTCATAGATGCGAAGACACTAGTCTCGTCCTGAATTGGGAAAAGTGTCACTTTATGGTTAATGAAGGCATTGTCTTGGGGCACAAGATCTCCGAGAGAGGTATTGAAGTTGATAAAGCCAAAGTTGATGCTATTGAAAAGATGACATGTCCCAAGGACATAAAAGGTATAAGAACTTTCCATGGTCATGTCGGCTTTTATAGGAGGTTCATTAAGGACTTTTCTAAAATCTCTAGGCCTCTGACTAATTTATTGCAAAAAGATATTCCTTTTGTCTTTGATGATGATTGTGTAGAAGCATTTGAAACACTTAAGAAAGCCTTGATCACTGCACCTATTGTTCAGCCACCTGATTGGAATTTACCTTTTGAAATTATGTGCGATGCTAGTGATTATGTTGTAGGTGCTGTTTTAGGGCAAAGAGTCGATAAGAAATTGAATGTTATCCAGTATGCTAGTAAGACTCTTGATACTACCCAGAGAAATTATGCTACTACTGAAAAAGAGTTCTTAGCAGTTGTGTTTGCATGTGATAAGTTTAGACCTTATATTGTTGATTCCAAAGTTACTATTCATATTGATCATGCTGCTATTATATATCTTATGGAGAAGAAAGATGCTAAGCCTAGACTCATTAGATGGGTTCTCTTGCTCCAAGAATTTGACTTGCATATTATTGATAGAAAGGGAGCTGAGAACCCCGTTGCGGACAACTTGTCTAGGTTAGAGAATGTTCTTGATGACCCACTGCCTATTCATGATAGATTTCCTGATGAACAATTAGCAGTTGTCAATGCTTCTCGTACTGCTCCTTGGTATGCTGATTATGCTAATTACGTTGTTGCTAAATATATACCACCTAGTTTCACATACCAGCAAAAGAAAAAATTCTTTTATGATTTAAGACATTACTTCTGGGATGATCCACACCTTTATAAAGAAGGAGTAGATGGTATTATTAGACGTTGTGTGCCTGAGCATGAACAGGAACAAATCCTATGGAAGTGTCACTCTGAATCTTATGGAGGACACCACGCTGGAGATAGAACTGCACACAAGCTACTACAATCTGGTTTTTATTGGCCTACTCTCTTCAAAGATGCTCGTAAGTTTGTCTTATCTTGTGATGAATGTCAAAGAATAGGTAACATTAGTAGACGTCAAGAAATGCCTATGAATTATTCTCTTGTCACTACAAAAAAAGACACATCCGTGACATTTTGGGCTGAACAAAAATTTTTTCGGTCATACATATGACACTTCTATGACGATAATTGTGACAAAACCTAGTATCATCATAGATGTGGTGGGCTCCTACTTCTATGACAAAAAATCATGACAGAAAATGGGCTTTTCGTCCTGGGCGGGCCGGAGACGCAGTTGCATGACATTCTTTGGGCCCTCCATGACGGAAAAAACCGTGGTAGAAGCGAGGGGGAGGAAAATTTCGGGGAGTTGCCGGTTACGGTGGGAGGTCTGGGGCCGAGCGATGCGCGTTTCTCTTGTACACATACGCACGTGTGCGCGAAGCGTTGGCTCTAATTGAACCCGAGCGATTGCACTGCAGGCTACGCGTTACTTAACCCGAGCGATCGATCGATGGCTGTTAACTGAACCCGATGGAGCGATTCCTTCGCTACTGCTGCTAACTGAGGCCGATCGATTTGATGAAC